>NW_015162545.1:167459-167712 GCF_001447785.1 Gekko japonicus | reverse complement strand
CCACCGAACGGGGGCCCGGAGGGGCGGATGCCGCCGGGCCTCGCTGGTCTTTCCCTCCCCCCTCCAAAGCGAGGCCCGGCGGCTTGCAGCCGCCCAGGCCTTGCTGGTTCCCCCTTCCTCCTCCTCCCTCCGAAGCGAGGCCTGAGCGGGAGGGGGGAGGGAGCTCCACACCGAGGATGAAGAGGAGGAAGCAGCAGGAGGAGGTAAGTTCCCCCCATCCCACCGGTTCCCCCCGTCTCCTCCACCCCCTCCA
>NW_015162545.1:158280-166689 GCF_001447785.1 Gekko japonicus | reverse complement strand
TCCCCTCCCCCTCCCCGCCCCTCCAAAGCGAGGCCCGGGCGGCTTGCAGCTGCCCAGGCCTCGCTGGGGGCCAGCCAGCTGGCCGGCTGCGAGGTGGCGGCGGCGAGGCCGTCTGCAGAGCGTTCCCTGCGCATGCGCAGGGGATGCTCTGTCGCTTTTCAGGGGATTTTAATATCCCCCCGATAGTTTTTTTAAGTTTTAAGATTTTTGTGCACATCTGGGGACCGTCCCAAGCGTGCACAAAACTCTCCCTCCCCCCCAGGTGCCCCCAATGCGCGGATTTAGGTATCCGAACATTGGAGGCGACTTCGGAATTAAATATATAGATTGGCACAGACTAATGTAATTTTATTTTTGTAATTTTTGTAATTCTTGCACTTGTACATTTCATATTAATTACACACAGAGACCATAATTGTATTATCTTTATTAGCATCTTTTCTCACAGCTTTACTTTTTCATGTTCTTACACCTTCTCAGCTGTGTATCTTCTTTTTGACCTCTTGTGACAGTGTGTGCACCTGGAAGTCATGGTGAACTCTGGTGACTGACCCCTACTGGGGGGCTGGAGGATATTTAGAGAGCTGGCTGGATAAAGCCTGCCCCACCTTCCAACTGCTGGCATTCCAAGGAGGTCTCCCATCCAAGTACTTGCCAGAGTCGACCCTGCTTAGCTTTTGAGATCTGACAAGATTGGACTTGTCTGAGCTATCCAGGTCAGGGCCTGCTGTTACTTCTTGATCTTATGGCAGTGTTCAGCATGGTCAACTATGATATTCTTACCTCCTGCCTCACCAATGTAGGGATATGGGGGACAGCCTTACGATGGCTTTCCTCCTTTCTTCATGGTCGGGGACAGAGGGTGGTGCTTGGGGAGAGAATTTTGCTGTGATACCTGCTGGAGTGCTGTGTACTGCAAGGGGCAATCTTCTCACCGATGTTGATCAACATCTACATGCACCCCCTGGACCTGTTTGAACTGGGTTGTCACCAGTACACTGATGACACCCAGCTTTATCTGTTGATGGACAGCTGATATTTTGGACAGGCTAGGCATTCAAGGTCATGGCTGGTTGGTTGCAACAGAGCTGGCTGAGATTAAATACAATAAAATGGAAGTCCTGTTACCTGAGCCATGGGGGTCTGGGATTAGAAATTCATCTCCCAACCCTTGGGGGGCACCATTGACACCATCACTGCGGGTGAAGAGCCTAGGGATGATCCTGGATGCCTTGGTTTTTATGGAGGTCCAGGTCATCACTGATGCCAGATCAGCCTTCTATCAACTATGGCTGGTCAGGCAACTGGTTCCCTCTCTCACCTTCCAGGACTTAGCTACAGTGATCCATGCAATGGTCACTTCCAGGCTGGATTACTGTAACTCAGTCTATGCAGGGCTGCCTTTGAACCTGACCTGGAAGCTGAAGCTAGTGCAAAATGTGATGGCATGCCTACATATTGCAATGTCTGTGTAGGTGCACACTCAGCCAGTGTTGCACCGTTGCACTGGCTGCCAATTGAGTACTAGATCCAGTTCAAGGTTTTGGTAATGACCTTCAAAGCCTTACACAGCCAGGGACCAACATTCCTATGGGACTATCCTCTCCCCATATGTGCTCTAAAGCCTGGTGGATCATGCTTCTACTTGAAATCAGGGCTCTGTGAGACTTATTACAGTTCCACAGGGCCTGTGAAATAGAGCTGTTCCCCCGGGCCTTTGACTGAGGTGGTGGACCTCTAATTCATCTTGGCCTCCCCTGCTTATACTAGTCACACAACAAATGCTGCTTGCAGTGCTTATAGTGCCCACTGTGATATGACCTGCCCTACTCAAAGAAACCAACACAGCATTAAAGAAAGTGGTTGCTATTAACTGCCATCAAATTAGCATTCTCCAGGAGGCACTTTGAACTGCCTGACTAGTTGCCATCGTATTCTGACTTGATGGTAATTTTTTAAATGTCATTTTATTGTTAACTTGCTGAAATTATTGTTTATTTTAATGCTCAATTATATTATGTGTTAATTAGAATCATAGAATCACATAGTTGGAAAGGGCCTTTACAGGTCATTCTAGTCCAACCCCCCCCTGCTCAATGCAGGATCATCCTAGAGCATCCATGGCAAGTGTTTGTCCAGCTGCTGCTTAAAGACTGCCAGTGAGGGAGAGCTCACCACCTCCCTAGGCAGCTGATTCCACTGTTGTACAACTCTTCCTGTAAAAAAAAAAGCCCGAATATCCAGCCAGTACCTTCCCACCCTTAATTTAAACCCATTATTGTGAGTCCTATCCTCGGCTGCCAACAGGAACAGCCCCCTGACCTCCTCTAAGTGGCAGCCCTTCAAATACTTAAAGAGAGCAATCATGTCCCTCCTCAACCTCCTCTTCTCCAGACTAAACATTCCCAAGTCCCTCAGCCTTTCCGCAAGGGGCTTGGTCTTCAGGCCCCTTGATATGAAACATTGTGACCCGCCCTGAGCTCGTTCACAGGAGAGGGTGGGATATAAATAAAATAAATAAATAACATGCAGTTCCTGCCAGATCATTGTTTGCTATATTGATATCTCACAGTGGTCCACTGATGCTTCTCAGTGGGTGGTAACAGTTGAGAGATAATCACCTGATAGCTGAGATAAGGATTTACCGCAATTTTGGAAAGTCTTCAGGGCTTCAGGAAGCAAAGGAACTTAACAGTTTGGAAATACTTGTGTAAATGAAAGTACTTCTGCACTCACTTTGGGATTCTCCATTATTCCAACTGGTTATGTGCAAACTTTGCTACCTCACAGCTTCACCTGACTATGGGCTCTTCCACATTTTCATCTTCATTGTTTGTGTATCCTTATTGCTTCTTTTTTTCCCCACATCTGTTTTGCTCCCTCTAGTGGTCAATTTACTATTACATCACTGTATTTCTGGCATTTCTCCCTGCGGACTTAAACTGCAGGTTTTAATGCCAGACATACAGCGACGTAATATCAAAACCACTAAAGGGACCAAAATACACGTGGAAACAAAAAAAACCCAAAGCAATTGGGACACACAAACAACCAAAGCAACAAGCAACTGAGAGCCAGTTTGGTGTAGTGGTTAAGTGCGCGGACTCTAATCTGGAAGAACCGGGTTTGATTCCCCACTCCTCCACTTGCACCTGCTGATGTGACCTTGGGTCAGTCACAAGCTCTGGCACAGCTGTTCCTGAAAGAGCAGTTTATGTCAGAGTTCTCTCAGCCCCACCCACCTCACAGGGTATCTGTTGTGGGGAGGGGAAGGGAAAGGAGTTTGTAAGCCGCTCTGAGACTCCAAGTGAAGGGTGGGGTATAAATCCAATCTCTTCTCTTCTTCTTCTTCTTCAAAATGAGAATGCAGAAGAGCCCTATAACCTCTCAATTGTTAAATTTTCTCAAGAGTCTTTCATAAGGAGAATATTGACTTCTGTATCTTTTTAGAAGTTTTTGAATTGACAGAAAGCATGCAAATAAAAGTAGGTTTATTTTCTCTACCACTTTCAGTATCCAGTGTGATCAGTGTTACTTAAAACTAAAATTATAGAAACTCACGAGGATTTGCTCTGTCCCTTGCTTTGACTTCAAGGAGTATCTCTCTCAAAGTTTTAATGTTTAAGCTTCAAGACTATGTTTTAGAATTGTGGCCCTTTTCACATTACCAATCTAAACCAGATGTTGTTTGCTCTATTTTGAGTAAAGCAATACAGAGTCAATGGAATCAAGGCATCTTTTTTTATATAATATTTTTTATTGTTTTCCACACAATAAGACAAAACACCCACCCATCCACAACTTACAACATCAAACACAACGTTTCCCCTTTTTTTCCCAACACAGAGCAGTTAACTAATCATATAAAGTAATTCGATAAATGTCCAGTTCTTGTTCTCATCCGCCTTTTCCACATTATGTTGAGCAAAACCTTTGAATTTGATTTTCTTTGGAGTACATATATTACCTTAATTTGATTCCCATTACGTATTGACCATATAAGAATATAACACATAGTATTGACTCTGGTCTAACTGGCTAGCTATATTCTTCCTTATTTGCCTTATATAGTATTGGCTCTGATCTATTTAACTCTATATTTCTAGACCAGTAATCTATACATATCTTGACCTCATGAGAACATATGAAAAACAAACATTTGTTTAAGCTTTATGTCCATTGCCATATAACTTTGCTTTCCAAATTTACCCAATGAATTGCTCTGCAGGCTATAAGACCTATTTACTAGTACATTTACTCACACATAAGCATAACTCCACAGCTTCAAACTCATTCTGGATGAGCCTTTTTTGGAGAAGATCTACCTGCTGCCTGAAGTGGTAGTCTTGGGGGCATTCTTACAAGTAGATCTACCACGTTCCCTACTGTACACTCCTTGAAATGGCAGGCTTCTCGTAACAGTCCCAGTAATATCCCTTTGAACACAGATGACAAGAACACTGTCTTCTCCAAAAGGGAAGGAAGAGAAGCCAGAGATAGTGTATTGAGTTTATTACTGACCATAGGAGAGCTTAAATTATGAGATCCTGGTGTAAACACCTCACTTCTCCAAAATCTGATTCATTCAATTAAATACTAACTATACTCCAATGCAATTCCACCCCAAATAACCTTTTTGTAAACTGATGCTACAATGGCCTCAAAGCTAGGCTGCAGAGGCCATTTGTAAACAGGAGATTTAGGACAATTAAAGCAATTGTCCAGATAACTGCACTAGAATTAGACAATATATGCACTAGCTGTATTCTAACCATTTTTCATATTAGCACCAATATTTACCCTTTCTCTGAACAGACTGAGCATCTGCAATCTTTTAAAGCTACCTCTGGTGGTATTGTGTCCAAGAATGGCCACAACAACTAGTTCACCTGGGGTCTCTTTCAAGCTAACTTGTCCCTGTTCTTTCACCTGTTGATTTTCTATCCGGCTGTTCTCTAAGTTCCCCATTATTTTTACACAAGCCGCTTCACAACCCTTTTTAATTGCCTCTTTCAGTGTTACAAGAAACTGGTCCATATTAATTTCACACCGCACAATGTTTCCAGCTTCCTCCACCTCCATCTCATTTTCCATCTCCTCCATCGATTCTAATAGCTCTCCCAGTTCATTTACTCAGGTTCTCAATCTAACAGTCTTTACATAAATTGTTCATATTTCCTCTTTACATAACCTCATCGCTGACAACCGGTCCTCTATAGGGGAATCAACCAAGGATTTAATCTTCTGTTCCCCCTAAATAAGGAGTAGCAAAGCTAAAGTCCTTTCACTTTTCCTGGCCGCTGCCTCTCTCCCGTTTGGATCTTTTCTTTTGGGGGTTCCTCTAGTTTCCGTTTCAGTTGTACTCACGTCTTTTCTCAGCTCCGTGTTGCCTTGTTGAAACAAAAAGTTTTAAAAACACGGCTGACTGCTGCTATTCAGGAACATGGCGACCATGTTCCTGTTCTTCGGACGCTCCCGCTTCGAGGCAAGCCGGTCACACCCCTCTCCCTGCCAGGGGAAAAAGGGGGGGCCAGCCAAGCCTCCTAAACTCGGTCTCCCTCCAGGAGTCCAAGCAGAGCCTCCCCGGGTCCGGGGGGCTCCAACAGAGTGTTCAAAAACCGGGCATCTTGGGAGCTCCCGAGAAGCACACCCGTCTCACAGCGCCACTGCCGCCATCTCGAAATCAAGGCATCTCAATGGTGCTGCTATAACATTGAAGTGCTATATTAGTTTAGCACTATAGCACTCAAGTTAGAAAGTTTTTAAATAGTCCAAGGAGGATAGCATGGTGAAAAAGGGTAGGAAAAAAGTGGCATTGTAGGAAGCGCTATGGACATTTTAAATAGCACACCACAGTGATCCAGAAGCACAATGAAGGGGTAGAAAATGGAAGAAAGCAATTTCCCTCAAAAGTGGCTCAGCTATGCTTTGCTTACCTGACACAATTGGGTTTGTATGAACAGGTAAATCCATTCTGCTAGCAACTGGTTTCTAAAACAGGTCTGTCTGAAATGACAGAAAATAATCCCTTAGCAGCTAGTTACTAAGATGAAATACAAAGGCAGTTTGAAAAGGGCCTGTGTCTAGGAGTGTTTATATATATATATATATATCCTCCCCCCTCTCCGATTTGGGAGTTCAAAATTACCTGTTTGTGTTTTTTCCCAAATTAGAATTAATGCACCAAGAATCCTTCACTGGTTATTTTATTTTCAAAGTTTCTGTAGAGTGCTGTAGAATGATGTTTTGCTACATCTTTCAGCTCCTTTGTGCCCTTTGTATCATATTGTTTCCCCTGCATTACTGATGCACCTATATTCTGATAAAATATCACACAAAAAGTTATCTTGATGAGTGGTATGAACTATTTTTCTGTTTTATCTAGAGGCAGATATGCACATCAGTAAAACACCACACACAATAGAACCTTTACAAAGTCATATAGCAGTCAGAGTATGATTGCCTGGGAAGCAGTGTTTTATCAATGTGTGTTTATATCATCATTTAGATGAGATAAAAACATGGTAACAAATAGAAAATCTATTTATGTATGAATGTTGTTTGTTTGTTTTGAACACTAATTAACTGTGTTTCTCCACTCCTCCAAATTGCTCGACTCATTTTGAAGGACGTTACAGTAAAACCATTTTAAAAATTGCCAAAAACAAGTCAGTAAAAGTTGCAGAATAAAAGAGCAGCAGAAACAAATTGTAAAGCAATTTCACAATATTTTATGATTTATTTTATTTATTTTTTGTTTCCTTTTAGCTCCATTTTTTGGGGGAACTCCATGAACAAATGTCACCTTAAATTAAAATTTTTAAATGCGTGTGCAGTATTTTTTTGAAGGCCTTTGTTGGTACCATTGACCAAAATCCCTCTCCCACCACAATCATTTACATTTTAATTATCTCTTCTAAGTCTCAGGGTACATTCCCTGTGAGCATTACATGATATTCTTGCTCTACCATCTGACACATGATTAACAAAGAGTGGTCTTTAATTTTCTTTTTTAAGCTCCTTCTTTCAAATGCTATTTTGCCCAAAATATTAACATGGGTGAAGAGGTTAAAATAATACTGTGAATAAAGCAATTAACTATGCCATGAAAGTAGAGAAATGCCACTCTATGATGTCCACTGCTACACTGAGCAGAAGATAATAAGCTGGAAAAGACTCCTGGGACCCACTTACCAATATATTAATGAAACTACTGTGCGGTTTAAGTTCAATGAAACATACTAGAAAGAATTTTCTTGAGAATGTACCACTGTTCTATTATGCTGAAAATATGACTTGTGAAGTAGCTGAAAAAGTAAAATAAATTGCATTGAAATATGAGGTCTCTTCTGATATGTTTCTATATGAAATAAGTGAAATTATGGATAATTCTGAAATTACTCATTTCTCAGAAGAGATTAATAGTTTCCCAGAAGCAATCATCTTTATCTCTACCCCAAGAAGTGAATAAAATAAACAGCATTTCCCTTGACTACAGTGCAGAATTTGAAAAGTCAAATTCTCATTGCCATAACACCCATTAGTAGGCCTCAGACAAACCCATTCTCCCTCTTTCTCTCTCTCACACACACACAGAGAAGAGAAAGAGGGAGAGAGAGACATACACACTAATAAGTAGGCTTAGCATGGAAACCTGGGATATAAGTTTCATTGAGCACAATAGTTCTGCTTCTTAATAAATTTGTTTAGAATCAAGACTCCAGCCTTGGGCTGCAATTCTCCTAATTCCCCCCCCCCCCCCAAGTCGGAATAACGAGACAGACAACAGTTTGGAAGTAAACAAGGGCCACTTTATTAACTATTTAACATAACATTGCGGCAAGGGACCAGCTAAGCGAGCACGGAACAGGCAAGCCAGGTGTCACTCCTCTGACCAACCTCCTTGCCCTTTTCTCGGGTGGATCACCCAGCTCCGGTCTTGAGCCATCGGTCTGGCTCATGACCAGCAGCCCAGCAAACTGGTCACCACCTAGGAGTGCCTACCCCTGAAGCCTTCCAACTTGCAAAGAGGAGCATACCCTAAGAGGTTCCCAGAGGAGGTGATCACCGTTCCCCACCCTGAACCCTACTCTGGACCCCACCCTGGAGTTGGGAGTAAGCAGTGAAGTGGCTAAATTTGCAGATGATACAAAGTTGTTCAGGGTGGTGAAAACCAGTGAGGATTGTGAGGCACTCCAAAGGGATCTGTCAAAGATGGGCAAGTGGGCGTCAACATGGCAAATGGGGTTCAATGTGGCCAAGTGCAAGGTGATGCACATTGGAGCCAAAAATCCTAAATATAAATACACGTTGATGGGGTCTGAACTGGCAGAGACTGATCAAGAGAGAGATCTTGGAGTTGTAGTAGATAACTCACTGAAAATGTCGAGACAGTGTGTGACTGCAATA
>NW_015162545.1:156494-157974 GCF_001447785.1 Gekko japonicus | reverse complement strand
GCCAGGCCCTCCTGTCTTCCGCTGTCCTCTGAAGTTGGCTCAATTTCATGTTCGTTGCGTCGCTGACACTGTCCAACCATCTCATCCTTTGCCGTCCCCGTCTTCTTTGACCTTCAATCTTTCCCAGCATCAGGGTCTTCTCCAGTGAGTGCTCCCTTCTCATTTGGTGGCCAAAGTATTTGAGCTTCAGTTTCATTATTTGGCCTTCCAGGGAACAGTCAGGGTTGATTTCTTTTAGGATTGACTGATTTGATCTTCTTACAGTCCAAGGGACTCTCAAGAGTCTTCTCCAGCACCATAGTTCAAAAGAATCTATTCTTCGGCGCTCAGCCTTCCTTATAGTCCAACTCTCGCAGCCATACATGACTACTGGGAATACCATTGCTTTGACCATGCGGACTTTTGTTGGCAGGGAGATATGTCTCTACTTTTTATCATGCTGTTTAGGTTCGCCATCGCTTTCCTCCCAAGGAGCAGGCGTCTTTTAATTTCATGGCTGCTGTCACAGTCTGCGGTGATCTAGGTCAAACCTGAATGGCCTAGTGGCTACAAGCATGGATGGCTTCAAAAGGCAATTAGATAAGCATATGGAGCAGAGGTCCATCAGTGGCTATTAGCCACAAGGTATAGATAGGGACTCTGGGGCAAGTGATGCTCTGTCATCTTGGTGCTTGGGGGGGTCAACAGTGGGAGGGCTTCTAATGTCCTGGCCCCACTGGTGGACCTCCTGATGGCACTGCTATTTCTGGCCACTGTGTGATACAGAGTGTTGGACTGGATAGGCCTATGGCCTGATCCAACATTGGCATCTCTTATGTTCTTATGTTCTTATGACCTTAGAAATCCGAAGGCAGTTCCTGATGACCCCCTGTTCCCTAATGGGGAAAATGCCATAAGGTGCTCACCAGTTCCGGTTTCTTGCCCGCTCCAACCTGCCAAGTGACCAGCCTATTTAGGTATCGACTACCACAACCAACTATCCAATCCACTGCTCCCAGTGCAAGGTAGGCAAAAACACCTCCACCCATTCAGCCAATACTGGGTGGAAGCAAAAAATTCCTACCTGGCCCCAATAGGCAACCAGCCATAGCCTACACTAAGAACAGGGCGGGAGGGTGGGTGAGCCCATTGGAGCAACTGACATTGAGTGGGAGCAGAGCCTGGCAGTTTAACTAAGCTAGCTCCGCCCCCCTGCCCACGTCACGACGCCAGATGCCGTGGGTTCTGTTGCTGCCCATCTTCCTCCGGGCGGCAAAGCAGCCCCCGGCGACCAACGGGGTTGCCGGGTCGCCAGGAGCTTTGTTCTGTGCACACTAACTGTGGAGTATCTCTCATTGAATAAAGTGGGACTTACTTGTGAGTAAGTATGCATAATATTACACTTTTATTTACTCAATTTTAAACTGAGAATATTAGACTTGCCTTTTGGGATTATAAAGGCAAAGCACAAAAGAACGAATGGAAAGAAGTTTGTGGACTC
>NW_015162545.1:92543-156450 GCF_001447785.1 Gekko japonicus | reverse complement strand
CCTCTGAAAAAAATGGCACCAAGTGTGCAATTTTTGAACCCCTTACTGTGGAGCTTTCTTTGAAATAATTGCATCTGTATTGTGTAACTGTGAACAAGAATAGATCTACAAATTGCTGTGAAAAATAAAATATAAACAAGACCAGAACCTGCTGTATGGAAACACCCATAGTTTAAAAATACTCTGAATTAAGCATTACTGCTATGTATGTGATTTTAGCATTACCAGATGCCTTTTGGAATCTCCTCACAGTAATCATAGGAACCATTTGAAGTGGTCAAATATTCAGTTTCACAAGGATTTACATGGGGCATCTCCAAAATATTTAGAGTTAAGATTGCACAAACAGATCTTTTTTTAAAAAAATAGACAGTATTGTGCAGTACAAATGAAATTTGTATATAACTTGTGTAAGTAAAGCCATGTTTTCTATACTTAAAGATATCCAGAGGAAAGAAATTCATTAGGAAGTAAAGGAGCAATACATGAGGAATTAAATTAGAAAGTTATCTTCTTATTTATCGCATACAAGTATTCACTATAAAATATAAGAAGTATATAAAGTTATACGCTATAAAGCCTAAAATGCAAACATTATGCTCTACACAATATCATTTTGAAAGATTTTCAAGTACAGCAAATTCAAACATAGTGTCATATTCCTTGAATTTCATTCCTCTACTCTGTATTGCAATTGTACACCTATAGTATATACAACTACATGTATACAGCCACACACGTTCATACACACACATACACACACACACACAAACACACACACTTACATAGTAGACATAACGGTATCTCCAGGCCATGGTACATAGAAAAGAGCACAAACACATTCTTTAAGCAACAGGTTGGGTATATGTACCTACTATTGATATTAATCAGTCTCCATGATCAATATGTGAATGTCAGAAGCATGTACAATATTTTGGTTTTAGTTAATATTCATTTTTAAACACTTATTTGTTTTTCTTTATTTTGTTATTAACATTCTTTTTAACAACAGTCTTTTTCATAATGTGTTCAATATTTCTTCAATTTCCCTATTATATGGCTATGGGTCAGGATGAAACCAGGCTGGCACACCATCTTTCTCCTTCTTCCATCACCTCCTGTGCCTTCAAGGCTCTTTCTGGCAGCATGAAGGCACTGCATTCTACTAAGAAATGCAGATGGACCAGAAAGAGTACCTGAGGCATCAGTACAGGTGGAGGAGAAAGATTCTTGGTCCTTTATAGTCCATGCTTACTACCAGGATTGCCAAGATGAAGATTACCTTTGGGTTCCCCTCTAACTCCCAAGATCCACCCTTAGTATTGTAGGAAAGCAAATCATATAACTTGCCAAGCAGTAGGAACTACCCAAAATGACTAAGACCACCTGAATTTTGTCCCCTTAGTACTTCCCCTGTTCACAACACTGCTGGCTTCCTGCCTGGCTGGATCTGACCAGGCCAACAGAATCAGTGGTATCAGAATTGACTTTAGGCCCAGTTCTACCCTGATCCATACATTACATGGGAAGGAGGAAAGTATCCAGTATTTATTTATTTAAAATATTTTTATGCCACTTTCCCAACTGATCAGGGTCTACCAGGCTGGAAATATAAAATTACTAAAATATTTAAACAAAAATACAATCAAAACTATAAAATTCAATAAAAACACACAGAAAACAATACCAAAAGGAGTGCCAACAACTGTTATTGGGGGTATACCAAACAAAACAAAAAAGTCTTCACCAGCTGGCAAAAGATACTGATAGAAGGAGACAGATGAATCTCCCCAGGGAGGGAGTTCCAAAGTTTTGGTGCCGTAATAGAGAAGGCCCTTTTGGGTTGCCAATTATCTAGCCTCAGATAGTGGGGGAGCTGAAGAATAGTGTCTGAGGTAGTTGGTGATTCAGTACTTAGGTAGGTAGACAGCTGGGTGGCGAACCCGTGTAATGACCGTATGGTGACTTGCCTGCCTGGCGCGAAGGTAGTAGATATTATGTGTGTTCTAGATAAGCTGGTAGATAGTGCTGGGGAGGAGCCAGTGGTTGTGGTACATGTTGGCACCAACAATGTGTGAAATGTAGTCATGACTTCTTGGAGGAAAAATTTAGGCTGCAGGAAACTCAAGGCCAGGACCTCCAAGGTAGCCTTCTCAGAAGTGCTACCTGTGCGCAGGGCCAGAGAGACAGGCACAGATCAGGAGTCTCAATGCGTGGATGAGACAATGGTGTAGGGAGGAAGGGTTCAAGTTTGTTAGGCACTGGGATGCTTTTTGGAACAAGAGGGAGCTGTACAAAAGAGATAGTCTCCACTTGTTCTGAGAAGGAACCAGGTAGCTAGCACTTAAAATCAAAAAAGTGGCAGAGCAGTTTTTAAACTGAATATTTGGGGAAAGCTGACAAGAGATTAAAAGTCTCTGGTTCAGGATGGCTCATCTCCAAGAGATGAAGGGGTAGCTGTTACTTCTCTACAAGGAAATGGATTAGAATTGTCCACTAAGACTTTGATTAACGATATGGATGGCCTGGCAAGGTCTCGAGGCAGCAAGATGAAGGTTGTGTATGATGTTGTGTATGATGATAAACATGTATGATGTTTATATACAAATGCTAGAAGTGTCTGAGGTAAAATCAGGGAATTGGAATGTTTGGTGCTGGGAGGGCAAATAGACATTGCAGGTATCTCAGAAACTTGGTGGGATGAGGAAAATCAGTGGGATATGGTGATAAATGATATCAGAAGGATGGGGGGGAAGGGTTGGAGGTGGGGTGGCTCTGTATGTCAGAGAGACTATACAGTCCAGTAAGATTGAGAGGGTAAGAGAATTGGATTCACTTCTGGAAATACTATGGGTTGAAATAGTGGGCCCAAAAGGAAGCTTAACACTGGGAGTTTATCACCCAGCAGATCAAAAGATAGAGGAGGATTATAAAATGATGAATGAAAGATGGTGGGTAGATGAAATAACTATGTCGTAATAGGTTATTTTAACTACCCACACATTGATTGGGTCAATATGTGTTCAAGTCGGGAAAAAGAGATTGAGATTCTAGACACTCTCAATGACAGTGCTATGGAGCAGATGGTCACAGAAACTACCAGGGGGGAGGCTTTCCTGGATTTGGTTTTAAGTAAAACCCAAGACCTGGTGAGAGCTGTAAAAGTGATTGCACCACTTGGTAACAGTGACCATAATGTTATTGAGTTCAACATTTGTATAAATAAGGAGTTACCCAAAAAGACTAGCACAACCACTTTTAACTTTAAAAGGGATAACTTCTCTGATATGAGGGGACATGTGAGGAGGAAACTGAAAAGAAAAGTAGAAAGGGTCAAAACAATTGAGGAAGCTTGGAAAATATTTAAAATTACAAACCTAGAAGCTCAGAAAAAATATATACTGCAGGTTAGGAAAGGCACAAATAAGTATAGAAAAAAACCTGCATGGTTAACAAACAAAGTAATGGAAGCTTTAAAAGGTAAGAAGGATTTCTTTAAGCGGTGGAAAGCTAGTCTCAGTGAGGTTGGTAAAAGGGAACACAGGCAGTGGCAAATAAAATGCAAGTCTGTGATCAGGCAAGCAAAAAGGGAATATGAGGAGCATATAACAAAAAAGCATAAAGACCAACAATAAAACTTTCTTCAAATACATTAGAAGCAGGAAACCAGCCAAGGAGGCAGTGGGGTCCTTGGATGACCAAGGGATAAAAGGAGTACTGAAGGATGATAGGGAAATGGATGAGATGCTGAATGCATTTTTTGCCTCCGTCTTCACTGTGGAAGATGAGAAGTGCTTGCCCACTCCAGAACCGCTGAGTTCGGGAGGGGTGTTGAAAGACCTGAGTCAGATTGAGGTGATGAGAGAGGAGGTCCTAAAACTGATAGACAACTCAAAAACTGATAAATCACCAGGCCCAGATGGCATACATCCGAGAGTTCTGAAAGAACTCAAATGTGAACTTGTAGATCTCCTGACAAAAATATGTAATATTTCCTTAAAATCAGCCTCCATTCCTGAGGACTGGAAGGTAGCAAATGTCACTCCCATCTTTAAAAATTTAGTCTGATGTCAATTCTGGGTAAGTTGATGGGAACTGTTATTAAGGAAAAGTAGGCACAATGATGAACAAAAACTATTGAGGCAGACTCAGCATGGGTTTTGTAAGGGAAGATCTTGTCTCACTAACCTGTTAGTGTTGTTTGAGGGTCTAGGGGAAACAGGGCACTGTGCTGAGGATAAGGGGAATGTGCTCTCAGAAGGGACCTCTTCCCCAGCTGGTGAGTGGGTATCCTTTCGCACCACTTGTGGGGAGGGCGGGGTATAAATAAATTTAAATTTTTTTAAAGGGGGATCTGTTGAGGATGGGCGAGTGGGCGTCAACGTGGCAAATGAGGTTCAATCAATGTGGCCATGTGCAAAGTGATGCACATTGGGGCCAAAAATAGATAACTCACTGAAAACATCGAGACAGTGTGTGACTGCAATAAAAAAAGGCCAAAGCTATGCTGGGGATCATTAGGAATGGAAGTGAAAACAAATCAGCCAGTACCATAATATCCCTGTTCATTGGTGCAACCTCATTTGGAATATTGTGTACAGTTCTGGTCACCACACTTCAAAAAAAATATATAGCATTGGAAAAAGTGCAGAAAAGTGCAACTGGAATGATAAAGAGTTTCAAGGACCAAGAATGTAAAATCTGTGCAGCTATGCCCCTGTTCTACTAAATGGGGAACCAAGGGTGATTCAAGGTTTCTCTGTCGGATACAGGATTTATGTTCAATAATACGAGTCTGAATGGCTCTGGTAGACATACCCACATACATTTTAGGAATAGAACAACCACATTGGATAAGATATACGACCTTTCTGGTAGCACAAGTTATAAGTTGCTTCAGTGTAACAGTAAGGTTGATAGAAGGAAAGGTGATTTTGTTCGTTACAATTGCAAGTATCTACCGCAGTGATGATGACCGGTATTGACTGGAATGCTTCTGTTAGAACTTAACATGTCTGTTCGAATTAAAGAATCCCTAATAATTTTAGTTTTATGAAAGCCTATGTAAGGTTTATCCCTACAACCTGGGATATCACTGACTAAATGCCAGTGTTTAAAAATAATTTTCTTAATACGTTCAGAATTGGTAGTATAATTAAATGCAAAATATATAAACTTAGATGTGTCCTGTCTGTCATTGGAAGCAAGCAAACTGATCCTAGATCTATATTCTGCTTTAGCTGATGCTTTGGCTATAACCTCTGTTGGATAGCCCCGTGTGATTAATTGCTGATGTAAACTATTTCTTTCTTTGATATAATCTTCACAGGAAGTACAATTGCGCTTAAGGCACAACAGTTGGCTAAAAGGCAGATTCCTCTTTAAGTGTTGGGTGGGATACGAATTAAATAATATTCTGAAAATAGGGATTATTTTTTCCTGTTTATTTTCAATTTTCATAAACAGTAGATTTCATATACATTTTGTATTTCAAATTAACAGAGAATCTTCCAGAGTTTACTTCACTCTTCATTCTTTCCCTTTACTGACATTCTTAAACATTTTTTAGCCATAGTCCAATATTTGTCATATTCTTTTTCACTTTTACCCTGTATAGTGAATGTTAATTTTTCCATTTCAGCAACTTCCATTACTTTATATATAAGTTCATCTTTCATAGGTATATTTTCATTTTTCCAATACTTCCCGTATAGAATTCTGGCTGCCACTAATATATGCATAATTAAATATATTTCATATTTCTTAAATACCTCAGGTAATATATTTAATTTAAAAATTTTGGCTTTATTTGTATATCTATTTCAAAAATCTCTTATATCGTTCCTTTTACAAATTTACAATTTTCCAAAAAACTAACTCCTCCCCCAACCAGGTCTCAGTGCCAGGTTATCTCTCTCATTCAGAAATAAATAATGGATGACAGCCACTTGTTTGGAAAAATAAAAATCGATACCAGTTACAAGAAAGTTTATCTAGTACGATATAGCAATGTAGACTAATAAATTATCCCTATATATTAATAGGCTCTGTGTTCCTTCACACACTGCATTTTAAGAATTTAGTTCCTAGAAGCCCAGAGTAAGTTGACAAATTATTCTTGACTGTACACCTGACCACTTGCAGCCTTGATCCATGCCCATCATGGCTAATTAAATCCAGTCATGATGGACTACCAGGTGCCCTAAGGGAAATCAGAGGAGGGTAGCTGGCAAGTGCCTGTAACAGCAGTCTTCACACCTGGCCCAGATAAGAAGGAAGAACTGCAAGCTGAAAGTCCTCCTGACTCACCCCCACTTGTGACTCATTTAAGGGAGCGGCTGCTGCAAAACTTAGCAACCAGAAGAAGAGAGGCCAGGCTACAAGGGAGACGCTCAGCCAGCCCAGAGTTCTAACAGGAGCCTGGCTGTTCGTGCAGCTGGCTAATTGGTAGCAGCATTTAACTCCACACTCTGGGCCATACTCTTTGTGGAAGCAACAAGTCAGCTTCATGCTGCTAGCATCCACTCCGGCTCGGCTCTTGCACCTAGACCTTTGGACCCCCTAGCTTTGGACTTGGCTCTGTGTTCCTGGCTCCTGACCCCAGCTTGGCTTTGGACTATGTTTCTCGTTAGTGATTTGGACTTGGCTCTGTGTTTCTGGCTCCTAACTATGGCTTGGTTTTTGGACTCCTCTTCTTGGCTCCTGACCTTGGCCTGTTCTGGACTCCCTTTGGACTGGCACCCCAGCCCATAACAGTGATCCATGCAATGGTCACCTCGAGATTGGATTACTGTATTGCTCTCTACATGTGGCTGCCCTTGTCCCAAATTTGGAAGCTGCAGCTGGTGCAGAATGCGGTGGTCAGGCTGTTGTTGGGTCTCCCTATGTGGGAGCACATTCTGCCTGTGCTAAAAGCATTGCACTGGCTGCCCATCATGTTCCCAATTCACTTCAAGGTGCTGGTTCTCACCCTTAAAGCCCTTTATGGTCAAGGGCCTACCTACCTGAGGGACCGCATCTCCCCGCATGTTCCCCAGGGAGCACTACAATCAGGGTCCCAAAACCACCTGGCTCTTCTGGACCTTACAGATGTCAGGCTGGCTATGACAAGGGCCAGGGCCTTTTCAGTGGTGGCTCCACACTGGTGGAACGAGCTCCCAGAAGATCTCAGGGCCCTGCAGGACCTTTTACAGTTCTGCAGGGTCTGTAAGACAGAGCTCTTCCACCAGGCCTTCAATTAATGAGCTGCCACTAATAAATTAAGGTCCTGGCCCCAATACCATCGATATCACCAATACCATCACTGATACCTGACCTCTGCCAAAATGGCCCAGACTGAGAGATCATAGTAAGAGTAAATCGCTGACTGTACTCCTACTATGATGATACTACCAACACTTCACCACCATTATATGCTAGCACCTTATGTCATGTTTTTACTCATATTTATATTCTGACTTGTTTTATGTTTACAGATTTTTATGTAACCCGCCCTGAGCCTGATTTGGCGGGGAGGGCAGGGTATAAATCAAATAATAAATAAATAGAATGCCTGACATTAACCATCATAGCATTCGAGGAACTACAGTTCCCAAGATCCAATGGAGATAAAAGAAGTGAAAAAATAAAGAATAAAGAAATAAAGGTAAGCCAGTGAGACCTCATCCATGTCTACCTATAGCCTGCATTTTATGACTCCTTTCCTGAACCAAGATGACCCACACCCTGGACCTACAATCTTCAGTAGATTACATATATCTACATATATGTAGTACTTTCCACAGCTCTGTGATTATATTTGAAGGGAAAATGTATATATCTTCTCCACAATGAGATTCATGATACATCTCTCTATTCACACATTGCAATGCTGATTACCCCTTTGGTTGTTATACTAGGATCATGATAAATGGATGCATAGATAACTAGTGCATCCATTTCTCTTGCTTACGATACTGTGCAAAGCAGCAAACATTCTCTCCTGAAACTGTGTTTTACTATTCTAATGAAACTATTAACGTCCTGTGACTTGTGAAAACTAATCAATACCGCTTTCAGAACAATTACAATAACTGAGTAATCCATACAGTAACAAAAGAATTAGGTGTAAGGAACTGCTTATAATCCTAGATTAAATTGCAGATAGAGTAGAAACAAAGATAGAGAGGACTCGCCAGAATAACTATGATGATGAGAGGAGAAAAATCCTTTATTCTTCTATTTTTATGAGCAATTGACCATAAAATGACAATTGCAAAATGGTTTTAATAAAGTTCACCAGTAACCACAGTTTTTAAAGTCTCCGATAGATTTGGATAAAAATGTATCCAATGACATTTGGAACACCTGTAACAGGATACATTTTAGACAAAAAGATTTTATCACTATCTTTTTAAAGAGAAACAAGATTGATCAATGAATTTAAAAAGTAGGTAGTACAGCCGGTATGGGGAGAAATCACATGATCACCCAGTTAAATCTTTCTATACATAGAAAACTGTGTGTTAGGCTAGAATTCTCCTTTCTGGCATGGTGACTTTAAAACTGGAGGTCATAACTAAAGTTGTTTTCATAGGAAATTTCAGAAGAAGCTTTAGAAAGCATCTATACAGTGCACACATAGATCCTTAAAAAAAAAAACCCCATAAAAAGCCTCTTCTTTGTTGTTACTTTACAAAGAGCAAAGACATCTTTGGTCTGCACAGAATCACACAAGCGCAAGAGACCCAGATCATGCATGCACAATGGAACTGAAATGGTGTCTCTGCTATGAACCCAAATGTAGCAGACTGTACATGTAAGCTGAGAAAACAAACTATATATTCATATCCACAGCTTTTCAGTTGAACACAGGTACACTTTTCAGAAATGTGAGGAGCTGAATTGGGAATTTCAGAAGTTGAATGTGTTTGTAGGGATGTCTGTTTGGATATTTCCAGTCTGAATATTTTGAGTATATTTGGGTACTAGAAAAAACCCCATAATTCTTGTGTATAAATCCTTGTAATGAACTTCTTGAACTGCTATGTGCAAATTCCTCTGCACCCTAGAATCTCTCCTTATATATAATTGAATAGTGGGTGCCAAAGTTCTAATTCTAAAATGCACTCCCTTAGTGTATGGCTGATGGCACTGCTCCTCAGCATATATCGCCACCAATCAGAAGGCAAAGCCCGGGTCCCGCCCACACCACAACTGCTGCGACAACCTGGTCTTTTGCATATGGAAGCTGATTGGACTTCACTCCATTCCACACCTCAAACACCCCCCCCGCAAGGCAGTTGGAATGTCAGTTGCATACGGAATCTGCTGTATTCTGGTGGTGTGCAGGTCCCAGATTCATATTTTAAAAGCAGACTGACACTGTTTGCCCAAAGCCAGAGCACTCTCCCAGAGCCTCTTTCTAGATCCCGTTGTATTTATTTCCACAACGGGCCTTATTTCTAGTGAAGACATAAGTCAGAGAAATGTGGATTAACTATTTTTTTTTTAATGGCTGGTACGCATCATAAATCTTCTCCTGAATTTTTGTAGGGTTACCCCTAATAGGAAGTCTACTCTGACTGCCCTCATTTTTGGCAACACCCTTCTAGCTCCAAACTTGACCAACACTACTGCCAGCTTTATCTTACTGTGCTTGGAAAACTGTACCAAGAGGTGTTACACCTCATTTTCTCCACCAACATGCTGCTCATGCTGTTCAGCCAACTAAGGGTGGTTTTTTTTTAATGTTGCTTAGCACCATGGAAATCCTCCCTCCCTAATTATCCTGGCTACACAAGTCCTTGAAGGATTACCTTGGGATCATTCCTCTCATCATTAGATACCTCAGTGTGCTCAGCAGTTAGTCTTATCTAAACACTAGAAACCTGCATTATTCTTTATATCACTTGTTAGGGCCTAACCAGCTCAAAGACCAGGCCTAATTGTTAATAATTCTGATATACATCCAAACAATGTGAAACAGGCACCAACAACAACAAAAATCCTTCTGCTAACACCAATCTGAAAGGAGTTCAAACTATTCCTGCTTGGCCCCCAAAGCAGACTAATTAATCCTACATTACTTAATTAGGGTGACTGGGTGGGTTAGCAGTCATGGCAAAGCCTGTAAGCCACAGGCAAGTGAGATTTTAATAACCTTCCTGATTCAGCCTCCTATAACTAGTTTGCATGGGCCTCTCACTGTAGCTCTAGTAACTGGCTCATATTCTCATGTACAGAATAGGAACATGAGTAAATACCACCAAAGCACACACTGAATTAGCCTGCACATTGCATTTTTTGTGTGTGGGAATGCACATGCATTTCTATGTGTATGTGTCCAGATTCCTAGAGATTGTGCCGAGATGTCTGAAATTGGAGACATTTTCATTATTCTTCACATTCGTCATGAGCTTTCACTTTTTATTTTCTGGCTATCTTTGTTATACATTTTTTAAAATAAAGCTATATTTAAAAAACATAGTCTAGCTTTGTTGAACAAATACCATTTGATCTTTTCTGTGAGACAACTAAAATGTGTTATTGGTGTTCTAATAATAGATGTTAAAAGGGCTGTCGTATGGGGATATAGAGTATTCAAAAGCAATTTATCATAAAATCTTGTATGAATGCAAATATACAGGCCTCACATGGGTAGAGAAAACTTGATTACAATTAGCATATAATAATTGCATCATGCTCTAGGTTTCATTACTATCTAATATTTAAACCTGCATTGGTAAAGTGAAGAAAAGAAACAGACTTTTTGTGTGGGGCTATGTTGAATGCGCTTAATCAGGATGAGTTTTAAACATTGTAATGGATTTCTTAATATCTTCATAGTGAAACAGTGTGGTCTAGTTGTCATTATGCAATTCAGCAGCCTCACTTGGGCCACAATTAAGTCACAGCTGACTGGTTGTGACCTCATAGGATTTTCACGGCAAGAGACTAACAGAGGGGGTTTGCGTTTGGTTTCCTTTGCATAGTGACCCTAGAATTCCTTGGTGGTCTTCCATCCAAATACTAACCAGGGCCAAGGCTGCTTAGTTTCCAAGATATGATGAGATCGGGCTAGCTTGGGCCATCCAGGTCAGAGAGGTATATTAGAGAACCTGGGGGGGGGGGAAATCCTTTCGAATTTTAAGCTATTTCCTGATCCATGGGCAATTAAAATTCTCACAGAGTGGACAAGCATGAATTGGTATATACATGAACGTTTACCACTTTTCGAAGAATTCTAAGTTGGGGAGGGATGGTTTTTTGGTTTCTGTTTTGGCTAGGGAAGCTGGATTGTGCTCCTTCACATACCTTTCTTTGATGCTATCTCTTCCAGTATCTTTATCCCAGCCTGGCTGATTTTCTGTACTGAAGCCAAGCTTGGAGAAAATACACTATGAATGGTGAAGTACAGCAAGATAAGAATGTGGTAGCAGGATTTGCTTCCCCAATTTGTACGTTCTGGTTTTGTTTAACCAAATGTCCCCGATTTATCTGTGAAAAGACAGTGATGCATATGTCCCCCTGACCCTGGCAACAAGAAGAAATCCAAGAAATAGCTTGAATCAGCTATCTTACACACATTTATATGATCATTTTTGTTTGTTTGTTTTTTAATCTTAAATCTTCTGATGATCCTGTATTATGAACAGCATTAGAAAACATATCAAATTGGAACTGTAGATAGCACAAAGGCATCCTGGATTTTCTTTATTTATAAATATCCACAAAATGTAGATCTCTTGTTATTTCTATATTGTATGGTACCCTTACATAGTATATATCTTCCCTCATTAACTGATTGTATTATTTATTTTTTATTTATTTAAAATAAGTATTAGCCACCTTTCTCCATTGTGGAAGTCCAGGCAGCTTACAATATAAATAAAACAATGATAAAAAACAATAAAACAGTATAAATAAAACAATGGTTATAAGAACACATAAAATGTCTCAACTTAAAAACTTTAGTTAGGTCTGCAAATAAAAACCTAAATCAGTCAAACACAGTCCTAAATAAAACTGTCTTCAGCTACCTCCCAAAGATGGCCAGAATTGATTGAATATGGTATGCTGTCTTTAATTTTAAAGTGCCATTTTCTTTGCTTCTTCCTTTCTGCTTTTAAGCTCCATAAACAGTGTCAAAATGGAATTATCTCAAAAAAAATATGTGTCTGGGGGCAGCAGCCCCACCACTGAATTTACCTGGGTCTCTGGAGGCTCCTGGGTGGGTGGTACAGGCACTGCTGCAGGCTGAAATGACTACAGCAAGTTCCCAGGGGAAACCCCACCCAAGAGCAGGCAAGAAGGTGCCAGGTGGACAACAACACAGGGAGTTGTGGATGGGAGACTCCCTGGGCTGGCCATACCTGTTGTGCAGCCCAGTGAGGAGGCAAGGCTCAACCCTAGGCTACACCCACAGGCAATGCTCCCTCTAAGTTGTGTAGTCTTGTGAGCAAAAATTCTACTTTGTAAGCTACTGGCATTAAAGTTGTGAGTGATTCAGCTACTGCATAAATTAGTTTGCTCTGGAACCATCCTCCCTGAGCTGAGGCAAAAATCTGTGAGCTGGAGGCTAAAAAACTGTGAGCTAGCTCACACTAACTTAGTTTAGAGGGAACACTGCCCACAGGTAAGGTCACAGATGAGACCAGCACAGGCCAGAGGAGAGGCTTTCTAGGGTAGTGGGAGAGGGAGAGGTGCAGGAAGGTAAAGCCTCTGTTAGGAACCCAACCACCTCTGCTATTCACTCCCAGAAGGACCATGCACCCTTTCCTGTGGCTTTAAAGGAGCTACAGGCTGTCTCATCTGGGGGAAATCCTCTCAAAAACCAGAAAGTAGGGCAGCCAGAGGGGAGGAGGCAGATCTCTCTTGTGGCAGGGCTTGGGTCATGGTGAGTTCAAACCCCCTTTCCCAGATCAGATGCTTTCCTGCAGCCCAACTTGAAGGAATGCTGGAGGGTACACCAACTCTGGGCTCTGACCCACATCAGAGTCTGACAATATATTGTTGAAGCAGTAATATATCAGATGTGGCTTTTCTCGTAGTACCTTTAGTCCTTATATTTCCTAAATTTACAGTCCTAATCCATTAATATCAATAAGTTTAGAAAAATGTAGCTCTGTTTGGGATTACAGTATTACTGCCTTTAAGGTACAAACTCTAACAGTTGTTGTAGCAATATGTTGGGGGAAAGACAATTTAAGTATGGTGTTTAATTAAAAGATCATTTAATTGTTTGGCCTCTTCTGCTGTCTGTACTGCCAGCTGCTTATTCTGCAAATGTACAAGAAGTTTCAAAAGAACAGCGTGCTTATACTTGATTTTTATTACATCATTATTTGTCTGTCAAAAATCATAATTCTCGACTTTCAGTTTCAGTGCAACGAGATTGGGGGGAACTGCGGAGCTCTGCTCCAGCAGCCACCCAAATTGCATGGTTTGGGGGAGTCTGGGTTTCCTGGACTCCTATGGGTACCCCAAGAGAGGGATACCTGAAGCAGGGAGTCTCCTGTTTGCCCTGAAGCCCCAGCCGATGCAATCGCCATTTTGGCACCAAGTTGTTATTTAAGAACTGAAACTAAGCATTCTTCTACATCAAGTGACCCTCTACGTAAACTATAAGAAGATATTCTGCAAGTAAGTTCTCTCTTTTTCCATGAAATGCCTGCTGAAATAGAGCTGAAGGATTTAACCAGACTGTAAAAAGGATTAGAAAGATAATGGGGAGAAGGGGAAGTGTTCCCCCCCCCGATTTGGAAGGGGCTCTCAAACTAAAGGAATTAACATTTAAAAGGGACTATAATTCTTAGAAGATTTTTGACTGTGCTGTCCCTTATTGATCTAACTGGTTGCAAATTGAAAAGTGGATTGGATATTATTAATATGATTAAAAGCTGACTGTGTAAATAATGAATTTATTTGGACTATATTGAAATTAAATTGGATTCAGAGAAGGATTATTGCTGGAAAAAGATATAATGAATATTAGAGCTTATTTGGATTCTCTGGCTTAGTCTAAACAAACTTTGTGGGCTCTAAATTGCTCCGTGGGAACAATGGCTACCTTTCAAGTGATAATTGGAAACATTAAAGGACATTTCTAACACAGCTATACTTCCAATACAGCGCAATTTGTGCCTTTTAGAGGACAATGCCCAGGAGCTTTCTTGTAAATTCCACCAAGTAGAAAGTTTACTGAAACAACTTCTAAATGAAGCACAAGATCTGAGGGAGGAACTGAGATTGGAAGAGGTGGAAATATCAGAGATTAAACTATTTATGGGAAAAATAGCTGCATGCCTGCCTGAAGTGAAAGAATCACAAGATACCAAGATGGAGAAATGGAAGATAATTTTAAGCACGACTAATACATTCTTTTTGGATTCAGCAAGTAAACAAGGAGAAAGTTCTACTCCCATACTGCAATACTACAGGAACAATCCACAACTACAGAAGATAAAATGCTGGGAATTCAAGAAGTAGAAAGAAAAGGGAGGGAGGGAGGGAGGAAGAACTACTTAAGGTGGAATTGCTACAGCAGGGCAAGTGATATTTAAAATGGAATTTAAGGAGATTTAATAAGATTTAAGGATATAAAATTTAGGAGAAATTGTGACTAAAATTAAATGTTAAGAGAAATAAGCATCACAAGGTAGTTTTTATCTGTAATTATAGAAAAGCTCAAAATGTAATATGATTCCAGAACAAATATTAATAATAGTTTTATGGAATTTAGTATGGCTGTAGCAGTGTAAAGGATGGTTAAATTGAATTAAAGTTGAAATTAAATTAAATGTCAAAGAAATATTTGTTAGAAGGCATTTGTATGTGTTATTTTAGAAAATCTTAAAGTTAAATATTATCAGTACCTGTAGGAAATTTTTTTATAAGAAATGTGAAGTCTAATTCAGTAAAATGCAATCTTAAAGGGATGTGAATTAGGTATGTTTCCTTTTTAGGGTTAGTATATTATTTTTAGAATGCTTTAGTTATAGAATGGCTATTTATAAGCAGTAGGACATTAAGGCTTCATAATTGTACGAGTAAGGATTAGTATTGTAGTAAATGATTAAGAGGTTTTAAGATATTTGAATATGAGAATCCATCGATATGAAATTAATACAATTTAACATGATTAATTAACTGGAATGTTTTATTAAAATATATTTAAAAGGTAATAAGATTGTATAATTTTTAAGAAGTTATAGAATGCTTTTATAATATAAAGGCAATAATTCGGCTTTTTGCAGTTATCAAGAAATGTATGGGTTTAAGTGATTAGAGTTAATACAAATAATTACCTAAGTAGAATTATTAATGTAATGCAATAGTGTCTGTAGGAGTAATTGTAAGCACTGTTTTCTTTTTTTCCCCTTTGTACCCCTTTCCTATTCCCTATCTCTCTCTTTCCCTTTACAATATTCAATAAAAATCTAAAAAAATCATAATTCTCATTTTATAATGTAGTATCTTAATATCTGCTAACATTTGTATTACCTGTACTTCCAAGAACAATTTATTTGCATCTAGAGTACTGCAATACCTAATTTACTTTTTAGCTGATAAATTGTATAATGACATGCCTCAGTTTCCCTTTTTTCCCTACTACTGCATTTATTCTGTATGTACCTTCTGTTGTCACTGAATAATCTCTTTGTAGTGCTGAATATTTGATAAAATGATGCTCTAAATGATCTAGTAACTTATTTTTTCCACCTATACTTTCAGGACATCATCACAATTTCAACTTATATTGTCTAATTTCATACTCTTCAAAATTTCTTCTCATTTATGTCCAGTAACAATGAAACAGTTCATTTTTCTTTGGTAAAGATGATACCCATCAGAAACAATTATACTTGTAATCTATGCTTATAGCAGTAGTCAGTAGCCCTGTTTGCAAGTTACAGTGAACATACACACAATACAGCTACAGTGAACATTTTATTGTTCTTTGTATGCATGCTGAGTGATGCTCATTTCAGTTAACCATGTACAGATGAACATTTATTCAGATACTGAGCCATGCTTTCATTTGTAAAGTGAACATACGTTAGCTTTTTCTCACAAACAGATGTATACACATCCAGGCAGAATGTATGTACACTCTCTGTAACATGTGAGAACAGTACTTGTAGTGGACACAGTCCCCAAAATATTAAATACATCTGTTATCAAACCGATAATTATAATAAATTTGCACTATTCTAAAATATATTTTGCAGAAATCAGGAAAGGAGACAACTCAAGGAGATATGAATATAGAAGTCACACAAACAGAACACATGCTTGTATAAGCCTCCCTAAAGCCAGTGAGATGGTGCAGTGATAGATAGAAAGTGGAAATGCTGTGCACAGAAACACAAGTTAGCATGATTCTGTTTGGATCTATTTGATGAGGCACTTTCTTCCCTCACTACCCTTCTCATACATCACTAGTTGGTAAAATGAAACCAAAAGTGAGTTGTCAGATTAAATATTCACATCCAAAGGTTTCCAGAATTTTAGAAATGATTATGAAGTACATATCTGAAGTACTGCAAAATGCTGGAAGTCTCAAACACCCCCAGGGAAACAGGGCACAGTGCCTTATTCCCAAAATACCACTACCACAAATTAAGCTGATTAATCTGGCTTCAATGTGAGCTACAATGCCATCCTGAAAATGGCTAGTCTAAGAACTACATCTCGGACCAGCCTTTCAGGGACATGAGACTGAGGAAGCCAGAGGCAGAGCTGATGTTGTATAAGCTCTAATTCTGACCTGGGTATTCAGGCCTAGTAGCTTGCCTATAGTAGAAAAATCTATGCAGTGTCTATCTCCCTCTCTGAATGAATTGTTTCCCTGGAGGACTTGATCCTCACATGACCACAGTTGCTTCTCTTACCTCTTGATTTGGTTTATATTGACCTGGTTCAAGCATTTACTATATTTATGAATAGCTGTTGTTTGGGTAGGATCTTGATTAGTAAATGTCCAACAGCACATACCTAGAATCCATTTTTATTATTTTATGTAGTGGAGGAAACAACAAACACCTAGTTCCGTTTGGCTAAATGCCTACAGGTAACTTGACTATTGGAATAAGGAGTAACAGTACGTAATTAATATAGATTTAAGTGGGTAGCCTTAGAACAATAGAACAAGCAATAGAACAAAGTTTGAGTCCAGTGGCACCTTTAAGACCAACAAAGTTTAATTCCGGGTATAAGTTTTCACATAATTTCACAAAATAAAGCACATAAATGCTTATACCAAGAATTAAAATTTGTTGGTCTTAAAGGTGCTACTGGACTCAAAACTTGTTCTAATACAAAGAAGAAGAGGAGGAGGAAGAAGAAGAGGAAGAGGAGGAGGAGATTGGATTTATACCTCGCTCTTCACTACCCAAAGGAGTCTCGGAGCAGCTTATGAACTCCTTTCCCTTCCCCTCCCCACAACAGACACCCTGTGAGGTAGGTGGGGCTGAGAGAGCTCTGCAGAGGTTGAATCAGGGGGGATCGCGGGGGATTGCCACTCCCCCGGGTGAGGTGTGGGGGCGAGGCACACGACGAAGCCCCTCCCCCAGCTTCCGGACGCCCCGCTTCCGGCCCTCATTCAGCCAGGAGGAGGCAGGAGAAGAGGGAGGGTAAGTTGCTTCCTCCCTGCCTCTCCCCACCCCTACCTGCCTGGGGCCAGGGAGGGCCTTGGCAGGGCTTCCTCGCACTCCTGCCGGCCTTGCAGGTCCACTGCTGGGCCCCTGATGGGGCTCGGTAGTAAAGCCGCAAGGCCGGCGGCTGGGACCGTTGGGGGCGGGGGGACTTCACGGGGCTTCCTCGCACTCCCGCCGGCCTTCCAACGCCCCTCCCCCCAGATAGAATATTCAGCCATCCAGGCCAGACGTTGTTGCTGTCACTGTGGCTAGATTCAACTGTTGTCTTAGCAGAGGAAGCCTCTTTTACAAGAGACTCAGTGATAAGATCATCACTTCCTTGAGATGAAGAAGGGTGATCCTTATAGATAGGATAAGCAGGGCCTCCACCAATTGATTTTGAACCTGATGTTGGTGGGTTGATTTCCTTAGAAGGTTCTATTGAAGAATTAGGAGTGTCTGTGTGACTACACAGTTGGTCCATGTGAAATCTCCATAACAACCTATCTGCAGTTTGCACTCTATATGAGACAGGCCCAGTGACTTCCACAATTTTAGATGGAAGCCACTGTGAGCTGTTTCCATAGTTCTGAGCCCATACTGGTTTCTGAGGAAAGAAGGTACACAGATCCCTAGATGTCAAAGCAGAGTACAGCTCCTGTTCTTTTTTTAGACTGCAAGTCACTTGCAATATCAGGGTGGACATGATCTAGACATGTCCTGAGACAACGTGCCATAAACAACTCAGTGGGCCTGGCCCCAGTTGAAGGGCAGGGTGCAACATTTTGGGTCAACAGGAACCTTGTCAATCTGGTCGTTGCTAATTCTCTAGAAATTATCCTTTTCAGCTCATCTTTTGTAGTCTCTGCTTGCCCATTTTCCTGGGGTCTATGTAGTGCCACTATGATAGCACTAATGAGAGTTTTATTAGCAAAATTGTTGAAAGCTGCATGATTGCCTGAAATGACTGTGTCTGGCACTCTGTGAGCTGTAAAAAGTTGGCAGAGAACAGTGATATCAGCATTCCCGGGTTCAGCTGGAACGGTGGCTACTTCAAGCCATTTTGAAATAATTAGGAAGGTTTTGCCCTGGAAGGGGTCAGCAAAGTCTGTGTGGAAGTAAGACCAAGGCTTCTTTGTCACTTCCCAAGGGAAAACCTGAGCTTTTGGTGAATTATGGCAGATAGCTTATGGTGCATTCACTCATGAACCAGAAAAATATCCAAAGAATAGCTTATCAGTATTTTCCAGATATCCTTTCAGTCAGATACAGAATGGGCTATTTTTCAGCTATTTGAAATGGCCAAGCCCAGAAAATCCTGAAAAAAATCAGGATTTTTCAGGATTGCCAGAAAGCTGAAGTTAAAGAGTGTTAAAGGGACAGCAATCCCTTTAAATGCCTTCTAGGTGAACTCATCATTTGGAGAAAGTGTTTAAAAGGACTGCGAACCCTTTAAACACCTTCAGAGATTACTTGCAGAGTTGCAACTTGGAGAAGACATTTAAAAGGACCACAATTCCTTTAAACACATTTCTCCCTCCATTGAAACCAATGGAGAATGTGGACACCTTCTTTGGGTCCTGGTCTAATCTTTTTGAGGAGAGGCACCAGCAGCTATGCTGCAAATTTGTTGCCTCTACTGGAAAAAACATCCTACCAGAGTCCCAGATACTCCCAGATTGATTCTCCATTATCCCCTATGGGACCTATGGACTATGATGGTCCCCATGACGGTGTTTGAAGTCAGAAGTAGCAGAGTAGTTGTGGTAGAGTATATACAGTTTATTTACAGAGCTATATAGATACACGCAGCTTTGCAGCAGTTCACAGTTCTGACTGACAAAGTGCTTCGCTGAATATACAACCATTAGGCAGGCTACTTGGTCAAGAACCTTTCTCAATATATACATCTGTTGACCAATCATAGTTCAGCACTGTACAACTGCTTAGTCATCCTGACATTAGCAGATATGATGCAACCTTAGGTATCATGTGACCTCCTGGCTGTCACTTTAGATCATCTAGATCTAACTCAAGTACATGACATGCTGTGATCTTACTTATACTGACACCCCATAGTGTATAATCAAGCTGAAAAAAATCCAAAAAATCCTGAATCCAAATACCGAATTGGTATTGGATTTGGGAATATCAGAAAATACCGATATTTTTTGAGTTCAATATACACAAACCCAAAAGATACTGATTTTTTTTTTTTGTACAGCCCTACTCATGACCCTTTCAGTAGTCTACCACATAGAACTTCTGGCCAGTACCTTCATGCACACTATATCTGGGTGGGCTGCATGTAGAGTTCTCAGTATGACTCAGCATCCTGCTTCTGGAATTACTACCCTGTTTCCCCATAATAGACAACACTTATGAGCTGACAGTTCATACTGATGGGGTGAAAATAGTCTAAATACTTCAACCAGTTTTTCTTTGGGCCAACCCTTCCATACCCAGTTGAGAACACATGCCAAGATGGGATATTTTGATGTCGTTCTAGCAATCTGTGCAGTCTGAAGAGGAGGTTCTGGCATGGGCTCCAGCATAAGAACTTCCATTGGTAGAGGAATGGCACAGTCAGGTATCTAAGGAGGTAGGCAGCTTAAAGCATTTTCAGTTTCTTTCCCAGGTCTATAAGTGAGTTTATAATCATAAGCATTCAACACAATACTCCATCATTGCATATAGGGAGATAAAATGGCAAGCTTTGGTTTGTCTTCCATGAAAATTCCAAGAAGTGGCTTGTGGTCTGTTCGGATTTCAAAAGGATGGCCATATACATAATTATTATTATTTTTTAAAATCTCCTGCCACAATAGCCAATGCCTCTTTGCATGCTTAGTCAGATGAAAGAGACTGACACAGGTAAATGGTGTAAACAAAGGGCAGCTTTATTTAACTATTAATTCAACAGTACAAACTACAACTGGCAAGGGCTGCAACAAATGTCAGGCAAAGGGATCCCCTGATCCCTTTGCCTACCTTAGATGGGGTGAACCACTGAGCCCCTGGTGCAGGCCAACCACAACATGGCCTTTGCCAGGTGGCAGACATGCTAAGATCCCACCATGAGCCCACCACCTCTAGCCATGAAGCATGAAGGGAGAACCAGCCCGAGGTGTCTAACAGGCCACCCGCAGTCCCCATCTGAGGCCCAAACCAATTAATGGTTTGTGCAAGGTGCACCAACCCCCCAAACAAGGAGGGGGTCTGTCACTTGGTGTTCCCCTTCATATCAGAAACAGGCTAGATTTCTGCCACAAACAAGGGTAAAGCCTCTGCTTTGGCCCTTGGCCCCAAACACTGGCTGACAATCTGCCTCAGCCCTTGCCGTAGGTCTTCCAGGAATAACCAATTCCCAATCTCAGAAAGGTGCATACCATCATCATGATAAAGATGGGCACACTTCTTCACAATGCCAGGGTGCGGTATGACAAAACCCAGGCCACCCCTCATGGCATTCCCCAATTCCTGGTTGGCTTTCTTGCACGCCTGCTCAATGGTGTGTGGATCACATGCCCATTTCCACACCCACCAGGGCAAAATGGCTGACCACACCAGCCTGACATTGGGCCACAGTGCCACAATGTCCCACGTCATCCTGTGCCTGCAGGATCAACACCTTCCCCTTGACCATCCCCAGGTCATTGCCACCCAGGTGGATAACCAGGATGTCAGGAGGAGGACCACTCCAATAAACAAACAACAAGGGCATCAGCCCAGTCCAGCGCAGGCCCCGCCTGCCAAGCCACTCAATAATGGTGCAATCACTCAGGCCCCGCTTTGAGCCCATCCCTGATCTCTCTGCTTGAGGGGCCACACAAAAGATCATGCTGTGACCCGCTATGAGAATCTAGAGCCTCCACACAGGATCCAAGAAACCTAAAAAACCCAAACAACAACAAGACAAACATTAGAGAATAACACAACACTAGTGCACCACCAACGGCCGAACGTAGGTCTTGTAAGCTGCTGAATACCACACCCCCTTCTGGATGGCTTTGCTGGAATAACCCATGGCCACAGCTGTGGATGCGGCACCAATGCTAAAGGAATGAGTGCCAAAATGCACACCAGACAGGCCCAACTTGTCCAAGGACCTCGATGTCACCGCCCAAAATTGGTATTTGGTTAAAGGAGACTTGTCCAGGTGATGAAATAAGCCTTCCTCCCTACCACGCTGGTCAACATATTGGCACAGAGCCCACACAGGACACAGGTCTCTGTCTGCACAAACTCCCAGAGAGATCTCGTCCCCCTTTCTTTTCAGGTCAGTTTTTGTTTTTGTTTTTTTTAGCCCCCGGAGGGGATTTTTTATTGTATTTTTATTCATACTACAAACTATAACAGAAAAGTGGAGGGGTACTACATTTAAGGGGATAAAGAAAGATACCCACTACTAACTAAAATCACAAGAGAGGCGATCTTCTAACCAGCTTAAACAAATGTTTAGTCTCCCTCCCATTAATCTTACTATAAACTGAGTCAAATAAAGCACTGACTTTTCCAAACCTAAGTTTCACTGCCATACAGAAACACCCCAAAGCATCTCATCTACACATTTTTTTAAAGGCACAATTCAGAGTCCTTCAGCCTTTCTTCTCTTTGCCTAATCTCTTCCATAACTTATAAGGACTTTTAGGGGCTGGCACCCCTTTCCCTGAAAGAGAGTCCTCCCCGGAAGATTCTGAGTCCAGCTCACCATTGGACTTGCTGTCCGTCCCTTTTCTTCTTTCTTCCTCTGGCTCACCCAAATGGACTCTTAAAAATTCCTGTGCTTTCTGAACAGAGTCAATCTTTTCTTTTTTATCCTTGATCTTGAAGGTTACGCATTCTGGAGTTAACCATCTATATCCAATTGTGTTTGTCTGAAGGAAAAATTATTAAATCTTTGTATTTCTTTCTCCTTTGTCTTATTCCAAATGGAATGTCTTTCAATGTTCTGATGGTAGTCTCCCACACTTTCAGGGGTACTCCAGATACCGCTTTCAGGATTGCATCCCTCACATCTTTGAGAATCTCACCACAATTTCCCCAGGCAGATTATTTTTCTTTATATATCCAGAATATGACTTATAGGCCACATCTATATAGTTTAACAAAGATTCTGCCTTCATATCTGTCACTGGGGCCAATGTTTCACTCATTAATTCCTTCATATTCTCTCCCTTAGTCTCCGGCATGCCCTGGAAATGGAGGATCATATTAGCCTTTTCCATTTGTAGTTGTAGCAGCTGCTCTTCTGTGGAGATTTGCTTCTTTTCCAGCTTTTGCACTTTCTTTTTCACCTTTTGTGCAGTGGTGTCCACTTCTTTCACCTTCTCAGCTGTTTCAGTCATCATTTTAAGTTTCTCGCTTATCTGTGTTTGCTGAGTGGTGATACACTGCCTCATTTTGGACATCTGTTCCTTGAGGTTACTCATCTGGTCCAGTAGGGAGCACATGGATTCTGCCAAAGTCTTTGCCAACTCATTGGTTCCTTCCGGTTTAGGGCTCTCAGCTGGCTTCAATTTCAAAAGTTTCTCTTTCTCTGTCCTCTTCCCTGCCATCTTTTTTGTTTGTTTAGTTTAACAAATATTCTGAAAGTCTCTGAATGTGCACTCAAACTCGCCTTGGTAAGTGTTTCTTAACAGTTTCCCATGTTTTCTCTTCCGCTCCCCCCTTAATTCGCTCAACAGTTCATGTGGTTGGGAGGCGTCCCTCACCCGCATGCCTGACTTTCCGTTTTATGGAATGGGGTAGGGAGCTTTCTTTTCTCTTTAACCGCCACTTACATTAGACTCACATTCATAATTGGTCCTCAGACCTCTTTTAGAACTCATTTCTGTCGCTCAACTTCCTACGCTTGGCCCAGTCGGCGATACTTTAGTCCATTCAGTCTCGCGGCATGAAGAACCTTCGAGACAGAGAGGTGCCTCAATTCCCTGGCATTCCGCCGGCGAAGAGGCAACCTCTCATAAGTCCCATGGCCAGAGCCCCTTCACCCAGGTCCCGGGGGGGTGACAAGCTGCACACCCCCTCCTTTGGCCGGAGCGCAGCTTCACCCCCGGGAGGTGAGTCTGCTAACACGCCACCATCAACCGGAAGTCCTCAGGTCAGTTTTGGACCACCTCATGCAGATCAAAATTGTGTAATCATTGAAAGAAACATCAATGGAAAGGAAGCGATGGTCTGCCCTCTCCTTAAAAAACCATCTCTGGATCCAACCGAATTAGCTAATCACTGGCTGGTGTGGTGGCTCAAGTTGTTAAGACACTGAACTGCAGGCTGTAGAAGTTCAGTAGTTCAGCAGTTTGAGACCTGAGATGAAGACAGAGGTCCTGTGCCTGAGTTGGAGTGAGCTAAAGTTAGGGATCCCACTCCTGACCTTTGATGGGGCACCGTTGGTGCCAGCACTGGAGGTTAGGCGCTTGGGCATGCTCCTGGATGTCTCCTTAACGATGGAGGCCCAGGTAGCAGCAACTGTGAAATCTGCCTTTTACCATCTGTGGGCGATTAAGCAGTTGGTTCCCTTCCTTGAACGCAATGACCTGGCAACAGTGATCCACGCAATGGTCACCTCAAGATTGGATTACTATAACATTCTTTACAAAGGGCTGCCCTTGTCCCAAATCTGGAAGCTGCAGCTGGTGCAGAATGCAGTGGCAAGGCTATTGCTGTGTCTCCCCATGCGGGAACACATCCAGCATGCCACAAAAGCACTGCACTTGGGTGGCTATAGCATACTGGATTCTGTTCAAGGTGCTAGTTCTTACCTTTAAAGCCCTATATGGTCAGGGACCTACTTACCTAAGGGACCGCCTTTCCCCACATGTTCCCCAGAGAGCACTAAGATCAGGTTCCCAAAATTGTTTAGCCCTTCCAGGCCCTAAAGAAGCCTTCGGGGTAGGGCGGGATATAAATCCAAAGATAAATAAATAAAATAAATAAACAAGGGCCAGGGACTTCTCTGTGGCAGCCCCGTAGTGGTGGAATGAGCTCCTGGATGACATCAGGGCCCTGCAGGACATTTTACAGTTCCGCAAGGCCTGTAAAACAGAGCTCTTCCACCAGGCTTTTGATTAGGGTGCCGCTTCCTAATGTTATGGCCCTGGCCATCAGCACCGATTTAATTTAATTTAATTTAATTTAATATCCAACTTCCTGGGAGCCCAGACTGTGGTGGTAGCTGACTGCCTGGATGTTGAGAGCATACCACCATCACTTCTTAGCACTTATTGACATCTATGTTACTGGCACCTATGATTTTATATGTTTTATTTATTTAAATACTGTGTTTTAACTCTGTTGTTGTTTTTATATATACATTTGTTTTGAATCATCTGAAAGAAGCAGGCAAGCCCGGTCCCAGTTTTATTCCAAACGTCAACATAGGTATTGATACAACTTTAAATACAACCATGGACAACTAGTCATCTGAGAGCAACAGGGATTGGTGAAGGAGGGGATGTTCTTCGCTCACCAACACACACCCTTCTTGTGGACAGCCTCTCAGCCCTCAGGGAGGAACAGAATTGCCTGCTCAGATCCACAAGCCCTTATTCGTACATGTCTTTCTTATCAGCTATAAAATCAACAATCTCCTGTAGACACATCCGCTTCTTGGCCTCAATGTCAAGGATTTCAAAGCCAAACTCGTCCTCCATTGCCATGATTATCTCCACTTGATCCAGGCTGTCCAGGCCCAGGTCATTCATGAAGTGGGAGTCAACTGTCAACTTCTTGGGGTCTATCTTGCCATACAGCTTCAGCACATACAGGACACGCTCCTTGATGTTTTCCAAAGTGAGTGGAGGCATGTCAGAGAAACAGTGGCATGGCTGGAGGACCTATGGCCAGGGCCTGGCTGTGGGGAGGGTGGCGGGCTGGCACTTGGGGTAAGGTAAAGGTAAAGGTTCCCTTGCTCGAAAGCCAGTCGAATCCGACTCTAGGGTTGCGGTGCTCATCTCCGTTTCAAAGCCGAAGAGCCAGCGCTGTCCGAAGACATTTCCGTGGTCATGTGGCTGGCCTGACTAAACACCAAGGTGCACGGAACGCTGTTACCTTCCCACTGAAGTGGTACCTATTTATCTACTTGCAATTTCGTGCTTTCGAACTGCTAGGTTGGCAGGAGCTGGAACTAGAGACAGGAGCTCACTCCGTCATGTGGTACCCGGGTCTCGAACTGCTGAACTACCGACCTTCCACAGCCTGCAGTTCAGCGTCTTAACCACTTGAGCCACCGCAGCTCCTGGACCTTGGGGTGGCAGCAGCCAAAGGAGGGCAGTGGTGGTGAGGGTGGCAGGCTGGGCAAGGGCTCATCAGGAGTGCAGTGGCAGGCGAGGAGGAGGACATGGGCCGCCATGTTGACCCCATGCATGTGCCTCATGGCCTATATATAAATATATATATAACCTGTTAGCCTCCCTGAGCCTGCACAGGCAGGGAGGGCAGGATACAAATTAAATAATAAATAAATTAAACAAATAAAAAATAAGGACATGGCGATCCTCCTTGTTGGCCAATAGCAAACAAACTGCCCAGATGGGAGGGAGCACAACAGAAATAAAGACTAAGCTCATCCCATCACCAAAATACCCATATAGGCGGGAAATGCCACAACCAGTCTCCCTCCATCTAAACTTGCAAAGTAGGCCCTCCATCCTTATGCAGCTCACTGGGCTGCCATCTGCTAGAGCCTTATTATCCATCTGAGCATAGTTCCTTTCAGCTGAGGTCATTGTTCAACAATAAAAAGCAATTGGTGCTTCTGTACCATCTCATAGTGTGTGACTAAGGGCAGCCTCAGCTCTAGATGGTGAGGCATCACATGTAACAGACAGAGGTCTCTGTTCATCATAGTGAGCAAGTACAGAGTCAGAGGTCAACAACTTCTTTATGGCCAGAAAACCTTCTTCATGTTTGTGTGTCCACTTCCATTGAGCACCCTTATCTAATAGGTGATGAAGGGGTTCTGTTATAGTGGCTTAGTTTTTTAAAAAGAAAATATGATAAAAATTTAGGACTCCCAGAATGCCTAAAGATCTTCCTTGCATTTTGGTCTAGGGCATTATGTACTGCATTTACCTTATTTTGTGTAGGGTGGATACCAGTGGCATCAATCTGGTATCCCAGGGATGTGATACTGGGAACACTCAGCTGGCATTTCTCTTCCTAAATTGTGATGCCTGAAAGATCAAACTTCTGCAGAGCCTTTTGGAGTCGATTCACAAGTTGTTCCTTAGAGGAGGCCATAATTAACACTTCATCAAAGTAAGGCACAACCTCTTTGCTAATAAAGTTTCCATGAAGCACTGAAATATTCCTGGTGCCATTGATATTACAAATCAAAGGCATTTGATATGAGTTGTTAGGTCTTATAAATGCAATTCATTATAGGTTTGAAGAAGTTCAAAAATAGATTAACTGTTTATAAAGCGGGTTTCTTGGGATTACGTCAGCCTCAGCCATATAAGTAATGAGTGGATACCAAATCACAATGTACATGGTTTCTGATTTTTTTGAAGGTGTATTTGAAGTGTGGAGTGCAATTTTGCCCATAATGAAATGATTCCATAAACGTTCTTGCCAGGATTCTATAGTAGGTGGGGATTTATCTATCCAGTTAGCAACTATAGTGGTTTGTGCTACAGCTAATAATATGTGAATTAGTCTAAGCTCCTAGTTGCTAATGGTACCAAATTTTATAATTAATAGAGTAGACCTGATTCTAGATAATGTCAATTCTGTTAACACTGTTTTATTGTTTGGGTATACTTCTTTTGGAGTTATCTCAATTACAAAGCCTTTTTAGGGCAGTTTACAATTACTTCACAATAGTATACTTAGCTGAAATGTCATGCTTAAGTATTACATAGAATTATTCTTATACACTATGTATGCTATTTGATCATAATATGTTTGATCTTTCTATGTTGGTTTAATACTTTAATAAAAATTTTTAAAAAATCAAAGGCATTTCACATGAAAAGCCCCTCTGTGTGTGTTGTGTGTAATCATGGTTTGGATATCTGCAGCCTTGTCATCCACTATTAGTTGCTGATAGGCTTGAGCAAGGTCCAGTTTAGCAAAAACCTTTCCTTCTGCTAGGACAGACAACAACATATTTGTGGCAGGAACTGGTAGGGATGGGCAGGAGCCAGCTCATGAATGAAAGTTTGTGACAAATTTTGGCTGTTTCATGGTTCACAGACTGAAGTTCGTGGCAGGTCAACTGGCATGAAGTTTCCATGGACTTTAAAGCAGTTTGTGGCAGCTGCAAAGAAATTTGCTGCCAAAGAAACGTGAACTTAAGAAGTAACAGACATGCAAAACTAGCAAATAAGAGAGTATTATACCAAACAAATGAGTCTTCCAGAGAGTATTATGGGGACAAAAGTTAGCATGGCAATATCTAAGGTATGAAAGCATGAAAAAGAAGATAGTTCAAGAGCACTTTTTTTTTACTTCATGAAAGATTGCAGGGATGCAATTTGGTGAATTCTTTGTATTCCCAGTAATATGTGAAATCGACCCAGCAACTGAACACTGTTTTTCAAGTGTTTTTTTTTAAAAGATATTAGCATGTTTAACTCACAATGAGCAACCAGATTCCAAATCAAAAGAATATTTTTAATTGCCAGGCTAATGTGGAAAAATGTACCTCCACTTCACTTATCCTTGATAAATAACTGAATCTTTTCTAGGTTTCATTCAACCCCAGTGGGGGGCAGGGAGAATCACACATTCAAAACAAAGCAAACTAACACACACACCCCAAATCCCTCAGATTGTAAAATTATAAAGGCCATATAGAATTTAAACATATACAGGTATAGCTGTCTTTCATTAGCAAGTAATTCCTGGGTTGTCTATAATAATGCTGAGTCAATAATCGGTTAATAGTGCTGAAATTGAAAATACTGTTGTACTGGATTGGTATGGCTTTTATTTAAAGCAGGAACTGTAAAGGTTATTTGATGAATACCAAGAGGCTTTTCAGCTGTAACAAGAGGTGTGATAACAGTTAAACTATGGGGCTCCTTGACATGAGGGGGGAAAGTGTTTTAAATAGTGCTTGACACCATTTTAACCTAGTCTGGATATTATTTTGAGATTTTTTTTATTAGACCCCTAAAACGACGCACAGCCAGCACGTCAAACCTTAAAATGGTTACTGCTTGCAAATGACTCAGACCCCTCACTCCTGGCTATCTCCCCCCAAACAGCAGAAACAGTTTTTTCCTTTATAACTGTCCTTTGGTGGACAGGCTTTCAGGTCCAGTAACCCTTTCAATCCCTGTCATTGTGGAGCCTCCAGTTCATTTCCCATTTGCTCATCCTGCCGCTTCTTGCTCTTTGTTCTTTGTTCATGTATGTGGCTCTTTACCTATGGAGCAAATCAAGATTACAGAATCATTCTGATTTGGAAGGGATTGCTCTTACACTACAAGAGCAGGTTTTCAGTGTGAAAGGGGGTTATTGCATAGAGGCTCAGGCCTTTGCAATTGCAGGTAGAAAAATCCAGTTGCAAAATTTTTACTAACTGCATTGGAAGTGCATTATCCAACATGTGTGAGCAGCCTAAGTGTTCACGGCAGAGACCTCTGCAAAAGAGCCCCATGCCACACTCTGCTGACTGAACTATGTGGCATCCTGGCTGGGGTTTATGTATTTCTGAAGTGGCTGTGACTGGAAGTGGGGGCGGGGTGGCTACCACTGGAGAGAGGGTGATTGGTTGTTGCTGTAGTCAAGATCCTGTGCTCCACCATGTCTTTTTAGGTGGGGGCATGCCTGTGGGGAGGTTTGGCCTGTCCTGTTGTATGGGCACCAGCAGGCTATGCCATGGTTTTTGATACCATAATTTCCCACTACTTGGGGGGGGGGGCTGATAAACTCCTGCTGCACCCTTTACCTGCCAGTGCAGCTGCTTGCACCAGTGTTGCTCCATAATGTTGTGATGCTGGGGTGCTTTACTGGTGCATCTCAGGGATATTCCAGCATATATCACAGATACACTCTCAGACAGTCTAGTTGGTTTCCTGTGCATTTTCACATACACACCCCTCAGAAATGCACTGAAAATATTATAAAGTTGTTAAAAATTAAAAAGTATTAAAAACCCCACCCTGAACATGAAACATTGAGCAACTAACAACAGTTCTCAAAACATGATGGTAAAATATCAACCTCTTAATTAAAAGCTTGGGCAAAAAGAACATTTTGGCCTGTCCCCTAAAAGAGAGTAGTGTAGGCATAGTGTTGCATAGCATTGCATTCCCTTGGCTAGCATTCCCTGGGAGAATTGGGGGAAGAGACTACTGGGACATTGTTTCCAGTTTCAGAACAGGAAATGATGGTCATACTTGGTGGTTTTAAGTCTCTGTGGTAAAAAACACTGAAATCTAGACAATCCTAGAGAGTCCTAATGACACTTCCAGTCCTGAAACAGGAAGCAACCATAGAGTTTTAAAAACGTCTAAAGCATCACGATATCACTTCTGGTTCCACAACCAGAAGTGACATTCTAGCATCAATGTCATGACCCAGAGTATAGACTCCTCCTCAACAGGCAAAGAGGCTGAAGACTCAGAGAAGGAGGTAATAAAAGAAATAAAAGAAATAAATAAAGAAATAATTGACACAACTCCAGGAACTTCCTTTTTTTTTTTAGTGTTTATTTAGGTTTTTCCATAACAAAACACAACATAACACAAAAATATATTGATTTACATTTTTTGGAGTATTCTTTATACATTTTTTCCAAACCATCTATCTAATTTCAGCCATCTATTTTTAAACACTTTGTCATATTTTCCCGCTAAAATCATATTTAGTTTATCCATTTCTTTTATTTCCATAATATTTGTAATTAATTCTTCTCTAGTTGGTAATTTGTCTGATTTCCAACACTTAGCTATGAGAATTCTGGTACTAGTGAGGATGTATAGTATCAATTTCCTTTTATATGCTGGAGGAGACCCAAGACACTGAGTCAGGCTATTCAGCCTGGGATACAGCCCTATCCAGCCTTGGACCCTGAACCCTCTACTCCAGAGAGCCTGCTGCCGAACTGGAGATTTTGCATCCACCAACCCCTCAGGCCTCTCAAAGCCCTGAATCACCACAGTCCCATCACAATACTCACCACCATCATTAGGCATGGCACCTTCAACTACTGGCACTCTGCTCCTGAAGGGGAGGGTCCTGTATCTCCACCTCCTTGAAAAAGTATTTAAGGCCTCATTTCACCCTCAGACTTTGTTGGAACAATATCCATGCTATACTGTTGGTTCCAGTTGCAGTAGAGTTTTGTACCTCAGCTCTGAGCCGGGCTATCAGTTGGGGTGTGCCCCCAATTCCCCCTATTGTTCCACTGAGCAAGGGAGGAAGATCGGAAGAGCCACTGGGAGGTCCCTTGCTTGAAACGGGTAAGTGGCAACCCCATATATTCAGTATAGTCCATTTAATGGCTTTTGCCATCTTATAATACAAAAATAAAACTAGATACAGAGAATAGAAAAATAAGATTTGGATTAAAAATAATATAATATGGAATAAAATTGACCAGAGGAAGGATAAATTGATTATAGAGTAGGATTCATCTTCTCTCTATGTATTGCAAGACAGGCTGCCCAAAACCGAGCAGCAGCCTGGGAAACCTCTGGGTCCCCGTCCGACAACCCTATTTAGCTCTGTTCCTGGTCACCATGTGCCCCACCTCTGAAGCCCAGGGGCACAGAGAGCAAAACTTATGGGGAGGTAGTCCTTCAAGTGCCCTAACTCTAGGATATTTAATGACAGCCTAAACAAATACAAAATAAATCCATTGTTTAGTTTAAACTGTTCATAACTAATTCACTAATTACACTCAACTTTCATATAGTTCACACATTTGTAACATCATCACATTCATAAATCTTCTTTATATGAAGTGTTTATTTTAAGAAATTAAATATAAGTTCTGTATAAAGACAGTGACAGTGTCAGAGATGCAACGAACATGAAACTGAGCAAACTTCAGAGGACAGCGGAAGACAGGAGGGCCTGGCGGGATCTAGTCCATGGGGTCGCGAAGAGTCGGACTCGACTGTGCGACTGAACAACAACAACAACAACTGTAAATAAAACCTAAATACAAAATAAATCTATTCTTACTGAAATTATAAATTGAAGATACTAATGATTCATAAACATTACTATTTATGTGACACTTGGGATTGGTGATTGGAATAGAATTTGCTAGGAGGGAATAACCAATTTGTGATTCATTTCTTTGAAGTACCCACCTAGTGAGGAAGCCTGGCTGTTCCCCTGCTTGGCACATAAAGCTTATTACTCAGGATCTGTCTTATTGTTTGCATTACTTGTCACATCTTTAAATTAACATAGTGTTTTGAATTTAGATTCAAAGATTTTAATTATTATAACATTTATTCCATGTTACAAATGTTACTGTTGTACAGGTTTTCTATAATGGTTAGCAGTTTTGATGAGGGCCAGAGTTAGAATTTGACTTGAACTAGGGTAATGATCCTACTCAATCACTTGTGGGCATCTCTAAAACCAGGTTTCAGGATAACTTTGAACAATGATCCTTATATGTCCCCAGTGTTAACTACAGTATCCGTACACACGCAAGAGAGCTTTTGCAGGCACAGCAAGAGTAATCTTTAATTAGAAAACAGAGCCCTGGCTCAATATGACCTTTGGTTAAACAGACAATGGGATGTTGTGTACTTGCTTCATGAAACTCCTGATTTCAGATTCTGCCAGTATTCCAAGATAAGCCTTTAAATACAAAAGTCATTATTAATCCACAATTCACATACAGTTACTGCAGCTAAGAAATGGATTTCGCATGGATTTAGAGGGATTGGTTGTATTTGTAAATAAGACCGGTGGGTTTTTGTTGTTAAATTTTGAAGTTTTCCTTATAATTAGGGGGAAAGGTGATGATTAAACCTAATCAGGAGTCTGGTGACTATTTCTCTAACAAAAGACATTGTGGATTCTGGAACAATTACCTTTATGCAGCAGGAAAATTAGCAGTAGTTTAGATAAAATATGAACCAATTGGGGTTGTGAAAAAGCAATAAATTTTCTCTATAGCAGTAATGATTTGAATTTTAATGTTCACTAAACTTTTTAAACAACATTTACGTCTCATAACAGAAGATGTATTCATTTGGTGTGGTTTTTTCCCATTCAGTGGAAAAATTGATACATGGGACCTTGCGCATCATGTACGATGCAAGTGGTAAGTAAAAGGGTGGGGGAGGGCTGAGGAAGATCAGTTCCTCAGTCCTGCTCTCCTGGGGCACTATAAGAACATTTGCCTCCAGGATCCTGCATCTACTAGAAGGGAGAGAGAACCACAGCCTAGGCTGAGGGAGGCTGCCTCCTCAGCTTTGTCTTCCTTGGTGCCTGAAGCTCATAAAGATACTGTGTCTGGGTGAAAGCACTCTGACTCACTTGAGCCATGTCGTGTGAGATTTTTGGTATGGCAGAGTAGTTTAAAGTGGTTTTTAAAAACTGTGAATCTGTTTTGCAGGAGAAAAGCAGGGTAAAAATAAATATAAGTAGCAAGAGGTTCTGTGACTGACACTATGTAGGCAAAGATTTGCATTGAAGTAGCAGTTTGTTTGGGGGAATATGTAAGAAATATGCATATCATAGGCATATGGATATTTTTCTTATCTGCTTCACTTGATCACAGTCTTCAAATATCTACCAAATCAACATTTTTGTTGTTGTTCAGTCGCACAGTTGAGTCTGACTCTTCGCGACCCCATGGACCAGCTCCCGCCAGGCCCTCCTGTCTTCCGCCGTCCTTTGAAGTTTGCTCAGTTTCATGTTCGTTGCATCTATGACACTGTCTAACCATCTCATCCTTTGCCGTCCCCGTCTTCTCTGACCTTCAATCTTTTCCAGCATCAGGGTCTTCTTTAGTGAGTGCTCCCTTCTCATTTGGTAGCCAAAGTATTTGAGCTTCAGTTTCATTATTTGGCCTTCCAGGAATTGATTTCTTTTAGGATTGACTGATTTGATCTTCTTGCAGTCCAAAGGACTCTCAAGAGTCTTCTCCAGCAACATTGTTCAAAAGAATCTATTCTTCGGCGCTCGGCCTTCCTTATAGTCCAACTCTCGCAGCCATACATGACTACTGGGAATACCATTGCTTTGACCATGCGGACTTTTGTTGGCAGAGTGATGTCTCTACTTTTTATCATGCTGTTTAGGTTCGCCATCACTTTCCTCCCAAGGAGCAGGCGTCTTTTAATTTCATGGCTGCTGTCACAGTCTGCGGTGATCTGGGATCCCAGGAACGTGAAGTCTGTCACTACTTCCACGACTTCCCCTTCTATTTGCCAAGGAGTGATGGGGTCGGATGACATGATCTTAGTTTTTTTGATGTTGAGCTTCAAGCCCACTTTTGCGCTCTCCTCTTTTACCCTGAGCAGGAGGCTTTTAGGGTCCTCTTCACTTTCTGCCATTACAGTGGTATCGTCTGCATATCTGAGGTTGTTGATCTTTTCCCCAGCAATCTTAATTCCCGCTTGTGATTAATCCAGGCCAGCATTTCACATCATGTACTCTGCATATATATTAAATAAGCAAGGTGACAATATACATCCTTGTCGTACTCCTTTTCCTATGCTAAACCAAGTGAGAACAGTTTGGGAGTGGAACCAATCACTGGTGACTTTACCTCACTGGAGGTCTTTAAACAGAGGATGGTAGTTCATCTTTTAAGAATGCCTTTGCTTTGGATTTCCTGCACTAAGAACATGGTTGGACTAAAAGGCATATAAAGCCATATTCTGCTTTAGGACTTACTTTTATCTGAATACAGTTAACAACAGTGCAATCCTAAATGAACTTCTCTTGAGTAAGCGCCATTGTTTTGTCTGCCATACCCTCAATAGCAGTGATTGTCCCTCCTGGTGTTCTTTGTGTGTTTTTAATTGCATTTTGTATTTTACCTGTATTTTAATTGGTTTTTTTAAAAAAAGGTTTGCTGCCTTGTGGACCCTCATTGGATAGAAAGGTGTCATAAAAACATTTTAAATAAATATTTAAATTCTGTGAGGTATAGTATGCTAAGGATGTGCGACTGGTCCAAGGTCACCCAGCACCCTAATCTCCCAGATCATAGTTCAACACCCTGACCACTATACCACACATGCAGTTCAAAGCAACTATATAAAAAAGGAAAGTGTAATGGAAGAGGAAATTCTTACCAGCATGTCACAATTAATATGTGTTATTGTGCCAGTTTCACCAATTTAACGTATTTAGGTATGTCTATGCATTAAAAAAGACATAGTCAATGCCCCTTTTCTTTTTCAGGTTTCACATCTCGAAAGGAGAGAGGGAGAGGGAGGGGGGTGGAGAAGGGGAACTGGAAATTCCCCAGATGCTTTCTATTGATATTCACCAGCCATTTGAAACTGAAATTAAAGTTGAAATTTCTAATTCTGGTTTGAAAAGCAAACATGTCATAAATTGCCAGTTTCAGTGCCATGGCAAACCATGACTTGTGCTTACCAGAAAATGGAACCTATGACTGTACATGGAGGGGGTGGAGGAGGTAAGAGTACAGAAGCCCACTGTTGTTCATGAACTTTGGTTTGAATGATCACTTGAAAAATTCCTATGGAGCACAAATTGGGGGTGTTGCCTTTAATGTTATTTGAACATATAGTCTTCTGCTTTAGTATTCCATGGTTCTGTTTTCTGTCAAGCATTGGTGCTTTGCTGGGCTATGGACACTCACAGAAAGTGTGAGAGAACTTTGTCTTTGAAGCCAGTTTCATGTATCTATTTGATCTTCTGGTGTTTTTCTCAACCATTTCTATGATAGTGTATTCTTATACATTTTTCACCAATACAACGTGAAACATGAAGGTAGCAGTATGTTTGGATTCACAATTCTTCTGTACATGGGAAACAAAAACTTAGATATTCAAATACCAACAACATTTTACAAAATTGTACATATTTGCATATGCATTTGCTCCCAGTGTATATTACATGGAGCTGGTAGTAACAGGCATTTGTGGCTCAACCTGTCATGATCTCTCCCTGTCAATGAAAACAATGTGCATTTCTTCTCTGACATTACAATTTGACATCTAATTCTGGCCACAGTTGTCCTTCTGCTAGTTTATTCTATATAAGGAGGTTTAGCAGTAGTTTAGTAGTAGGTTCCACTCCTTACTGGTGGAACGAGCTCCCAGACGAGTTCAGGGCCCTGTGGGACCTCTCACAGTTCCGCAGGGCCTGCAAGATGGAGCTCTTCTACCAGGCTTTCAAATAGGAGCCGCCATCACAGTTACCATCAATCCGGAATATTGGACTGGCCCGCTCGGAGCCTCATCGGCGAACATCTGGACCATGGGACTGATTTTAAGATCAGACAGAAGGAATGCAGATACAATGCCATTCATCATAAGGTTACTCTGCTGTAGCGAGCACTTTATTGTTAAGATTGTTTTTTAAGGGATTTTAATATTTTTATTGTTTTATTTGTATCGGCCTGTCGGCCGTCTCCCATAAGCCACCCAAAGCCTGTTCACAGGGAGGGTGGGGTATAAATGTAAATATAAATAAATAAATAAGGAAAAGAAAGGGGGAAGAAACTGAATTTGTTGAATGGAACCTCAGTTTTCAGCAGGGCCTCCCCATGATCCTTCTCCACATGGGGAAGTTTCTCAAAGTCCTTGGGTTTAAATTATGTTTTATATTCCTTCCCAGACACTGGAGCTCTACATGGTATCTTCTGATGTATGGATTCAATCTAGATGGTACTAAGGGGGTGGCATGTTGATTGCTGGGCTGACCACTATATACCTGGCCTATTCACTATCTGAGACAACAGCAACCTCCATTCTCCTGATTTATTTTTCTCTTTTACAGGTTGCTCATCTGACACTCCTTGCACACCACAAGAGGGAAAGGAATAAACTCTTAAGAGACCAGAAGGTCCACCTCTTCTTGGTAGTTGCCCCTCCCTGCTCTCAGACACTTCCATGCCTGTATCTGCATTAGAGGAAAGGGTAGAATAAGACTGCTTTCAATTCTTAGTGTGCTGGTGGAAAAGAAGTGTAAGGATCAGAACTTACAGATCTCAAGGCTTTCATTAAGTGTGATCAAGCTGTATGTTTTTACAGGTTAGTTGCAGCCTGTTTGGGCCAACCATTAATTAAAAGCACCTGGTGGCCTTGACCAGGGTATAAGACGCTTTTATCTGGTTGTCAGCTAGCTATGAGGGGGAGCGGTGATACCAGAGAGTACGTACATACTTCGAGGCCTTGGTGACTGGTGGTTTGATTACCCAGCAGAGGGAAGCCTGCAAGTATTTGATGTCTCAGAGATTCAGCATCTGCCAAGCACATGCAGTTGGAGGGTTTTTTGCCATTGTCGTGATTTAAGAGTGATTCTTGCATAGCAAACACTCTTTATTGCTTGAATCTCTCCTTATACATAATTGCATTTTTGGCAACATTCTATGCACTCTAAAATCAGTTGGCTCTGTGTTGTGTCAATCACAAAGTGTCTCTATCCACTGGCTGTGTTGCCTGAGTTCTCTCCCACCCACTACAGCCTAGGCCACTCTTCTCTGATTGGGCCAGTGTTTCAAGGTCATTTGCATATGGAAGCTGATTGGACTTCATTCCATTCCGTACCTCAAACTTCCCCCCCATGAGACAGTTGGAACTCTCAGTTGCATATGTGACCAGGTGTATTCTGAGGTAAAATATGTTCTCACTCACAAGACATCACTTCCCCTTCAAAAGAAACAAACCCAATAACACAACCATGCCACGCCACAAAAAAGACAAATCGCACCACAGGCAAAACATCACAAGGCAAAAAATGATAGGAAAAGGTGCCAGCAGTCACCCCATTACTGCTACAGATATGTAACTGAGAGTGCTTCAGAGAATGGTGTGCAGGTCCCAGGTTCATGTTATAAAAGCTGCCTGGGGGATTATGGACCATTCACAGACTTTCTACCTTAACATACCTCACAGGGTTGTTGTGTGGATCATACAGGGGAGAGGAGAATGATGTCAGCTGCTTTGGTTCCCACTGCAGGGAAAGACTGCCCTTTCCCTAGGCAGAGGCTGTGTGTGTGTGGGGGGGATGTAAACCCAAAGACAGACAAGCAGATAAAGGTAGGCTGATGGTTGCCTGGAAAGGACATAGGGTTGCCAACTCCAGGTTGGAAACTTCCAGGATACTTTAGGGATGAAGCCTGCTGAGGGTGGGGTCTGAGGAGGAGGAAGAGGGGGGCGTCAGACAGATACAATGCCCCACCCCAAAACAAGCTGTTGCCAATCTCCAGGTGACAGCTGGAGAGCTCTTAAAGTTCTGGTGCTAATTCAAAGTGCTAGGGATGTGTTGCATTCTGGCAGGGGATGCTGTGAGTGTAGAAAATGAATTATCGACAGAGTAGTGTCTTGGAAAATGTTTAGGAACTGTTTGGTCCATTTACCATGGGGCACCCATCCAGAGCCTCTGGCATTTTCTCACTCTGCTGCCATCAAAACCAATTTAAGGTAAAATAGAGATATGGAGACTTTCCCTTCCTTCTTTGCATCAATCTGTCTTTATTGGCAACCCTAGGCATGCCAGCACTCTCACGGTGACTTCATGCCTCCTGACTGGCATTACTTCACTAGCCCTGGCTGCTTGCTCCTGTTCAGCAGGAACCTCCCTATGGAAGCTGCCTGAGTGATTTTGGACCAGCCCCAGACTTTCTGCCTAACCTACCTTGCAGGGTTGCTGTACAGATCACAAAGTGGAAGAGGAGAATGAAGTAAGCTGCTTTGCTTGCCACTAATGAGAAATACAGAACTTTGCCTTGGAAGAGGCTGTTGAGAGGGGAAGAGATAAAGTTGCCAGCTTTAGGTATGGAAATTCCTGGAGGTTTGAGGGGTGAAGCCTGGAGAAAAGAATGCAATAAGAGCAGGATAATATACACAGGAAACAGATAGTATATAATATACCATGATACAGTTCACAGTCCTGTTCATTTTATAAAAGCTCATTCCTGAGTCATTCCATTATCCTCTAGCCCTATTACCTTTATTAAAATGCCCTCTTGAATCATTCTGTTTTACAGTTTGCAGAATTACAAAAGTGTGGAAGTTTTCCTGACTTCCTCAAAAAGGCCATTCCACAAATGGGAGCCACGACAGTAAATGTGTGTATGGGCAGCTGCTGAACTTTCCCATTTGTTGGGTGGCACCGTTGGAAGCCTTGAGTCAGTGATCTACAGAGAAAAGAGGGTTGAATTTACAGTCTCAGGTTTCAGTAACTGGAAGAAGGCTCTCACACTTATTTAATTCTGCAAACTATGTAAAACAGTTGCTTGGGAGGGCACTTTTATAAAGCTTATACAGAACAGAACTATTGTTCATGTCACAGTGTGCGCTATATATTATTGATTTGTTGGATGTTCTATCATGCTCTTACAGCATTTTTTTCATTTTTTGTAATTCCATTTTCTGCAATGCTTGACACTGCACATTTGATATTTTTTGCATTTTTGTAGATCTAGTCTTATTGCATTGCTTATTAGATCTCTCATGCTGTTTGATTACAATGTTCTATACCATGTAATCCACCTTGAGTCTCAAGTAGAAAATTGGTAAATAATTAATAAAGTATAAATAAATCACGTAAGTAAATAATGATGGGCTGACCACCACTGTACTCATTTACCCGTTCCCCCAATTAAACAAAAATTCTGGTTACAGGCCTGGTGAAAAGCAGTGAAAAATCACACTGGAAGCAAGGCCTGCAGTAGGGATTCTTTCATTAGGTTGCTTTAGAAAGTCGTGGAGAAAAAAATCACAGTTAAGACATTTCAGTGGCTTAACTCTCTTCCACGTTGTTTTTGTTGTCGTTATCATCATCATCGCCATTATTATCACGTCTTTGTCTATCAGCAGCAATTAATATTGAGAGAATATTACCATTTTATATAGCCTGCCATTTGTGCATATGGTTATTTTAATTGCCACTTGTGGAAAAAAGCAATCTTTAAAATATTTCAATGCTATCAGTATAAGAACATGGTTTATTATCATCTTTATTGCTCAATCAGTATAGTTTTGAGCTAAGAATTGCTTTTAAAGAGAGCTCAAATGAGATTTTTAGTTCAAATAATGATTTGTCTTTCCATGATTTAGGTTTGCAGGATGCCATATGGGAAGTATAGTGGATTGGACAATTTGACAGGAGGGAAAAAAATCACATTAGACTGTCCTGCTGTTATTTGGCTTTTGAAAGGAATGGTATGTAGAAATGAAACATTAACTTTTGGGGTCCATTTATTTAGTAGATTTATTACTATGAATAAACCATTTATTTTTAAATAGATATCGACGTTCAAGAAGCTCAGCTTCTTTCTGGCAAAAATGCACACTTTAGTATAGCTTTATGAGTACAAGAACTGCTAGCACAGCATGAGATAGTCATTCTTCTAAATGCAGGTTAAAATATGCTAATAATTGCAAATGTTATTCCACTATTAGTGCATCTACAGAATTATGTTCTGCATTTATATAGAATAATTAGAAGATGTTTATAAGTAAAAACCAAATGCAGAGAATGTTCTTTTAAAAGAGTAAGGTCAACCGTGATCAGAGTTCAGTGTCTTAATTCCACATTTTTAATTGAACACAAAATAATATTAAGGACCCTGGAGCAATTATTGTGCTGTATTGTTTCACTTGGCACACAAATTAGCAGAAATATCATTGGATGAATAATGGCAGGCAGTTATACATATTGTTTTGTCCATAAATAGAATAAAATGCAGAAATAAAGTCCCTTTAAACTTGTGAAACTATGGTGGTTCCTGTCAGCTCTCCTTGGACATTCTGAAAAAATGCATTAGATACTGAGTTGATTGAAAGGGAGCCACAGTTTTATTGGGATAGGCTATTGGAAATGATATGCCTAAATTAAATGATGCAAGTACCCAAGGACAAAAGTCAAGGTTGCTTTCAAGAAATGCAAATATGGTACACAAAATTCTTATTTAAACCTTTTGAGATGAATCTTACAAAGATGCCTGTGAAGGGGCGTCTTTCCCTGCCATCCCCTTTTCCCAGTAACACTCCAAGACCCATGAAAATTCAATGCTGAAATCAACTGAAATCAAGCAGGTAGAGAAAGAGGTACTTTTCTCCCTTTCTCACAATACAAGAACTCGTGGGCACTCCATGAAATTGCAGAGGGGTCAGGTTAGAACAGATAAAAGGAAGTACTTCTTCACCCAAAGAGTGATTAACACATGGAATTCACTGCCACAGGAAGTGGTGGCGGCTACAAGCATGGACAGCTTCAAGAGGGAATTAGATAAGCACAAGGGGCGGACCCGCGGTACTCACGGGGGGGAGCTCCAGGAGGAAGCAGCAGGAGGTGGAAAGTCCCCCCATCCCACCGGTTCCCCCCGTCTCCTCAACCCCCCTGGACCCCCTGGCTCAATTCCTCCCCCAAGCGCTGGTTTCCCCCCTCTGCTGCCGCCGCCGAAGCGCTGCCGAGGGAGGGAGGGGCCCGCTCAGGCCGCGGGGGGCGGGCCGGGTGTTGAGGGGAGGGTCGCCCTCCTGCTGCACACACACACACACAAGCTACCTGAGCCGGGCAGCGCAGCCTCCGCCATGGCGGCGGCCCTCACCTCGCCTGCCACCCCATCCAGCAGCGCAAGCGCCGCCCGCCCCTGCCCAGGCCTTGCTGTTCCCCCGGCCACCTGCCTGCCCGCCCGCCTGCCCACCTCCGAGGCGGCGGCGGCAAGGTCGGCTACAGAGCATTCGTGCGCATGCGCGTGAACGCTCTTTCACTTTCGGGGGGATTTAAACATCCCCAATATTTTTTTTAGTTTTCAGATTTTTGTGCACCCCTGGGGACTGCCCCAAGAGTGCACAAACCTCTCCCTGCCCCCCAAGTGCCCCCGAAGTGCAGATATAGGTATCTGCACAGACGGGGGCACTTCACTATTAGATATATAGATATGGAGCAGAGGTCCATCAGTGGCTATTAGCCACAAGGTATAGATAGGGACTCTGGGGCAAGTGATGCTCTGTCTTCTTGGTGCTTGGGGGGGGTCAACAGTGGGAGGACTTCTAATGTCCTGGCCCCACTGGGGGACCTCCTGATGGCACTGGTATTTCTGGCCACTGTGTGATATAAAGTGTTGGACTGGATGAGCCTTTGGCCTGATCCAACATTGGCGTCTCTTATGTTCTTACGTTCTTAACTATTGTGGCCAAAATGCCATGAAGCACAGAAGGATTTCTGCAATTGATCCCTCTTGCACAAAAAACTAAGCTTTTGCCATTGGCCTTCCTACATCATCAGAAGAGGCACACGGGGGTAATTTCACTTTATTCTACATCCTGATTTAATACTTTATGACATTTTAAACATGATGCCACCTCAGTTCCCTAGCACTGCCTTTCTGTGGAATTTGGAGGTTTGCTGGGGAAATTGAAAGTGGAGGTTGATCCACTTCCGTCTTGCACTCACTGTTTTTAGGATCCAGGGCTTTTTTTTTCTGGGGGAATGCACTGGAACAGAGTTCCAGAAATGTTTAAAGGTTCATGAGTTTTCAGTATACAGATTGAAAACGTCATTTCCCTCTTGAGAGTTCTGGCACCTCTTTTTCAAAAAAAAAAAAAAGTCCTGGTAAGTCCATGGCCAACCATAACCATGAAAAACAAATTTATTAATAAGAGTTATCTGGGAGACTGTCCAGGTCCAGCCCAGGCCAAACCCAGTGGGGCCCCACCCTCCCCAGTGCCCAGAGAGGGAGCACCATCTGCCTAACCCCCCCAGTGCCCCACTGCACCAGCCTACCTGGAGGGAGGAGGGAGCCACAGGCCACAGCAGTGGCAAAAACAAAAAGACAATTGGCGAGGCCTGAGCGCTTGCCATGGGGGGAGTCAGTGCTATAACCACTTGTGTAAAATTCCAAAAATGGGCTGCCTGCCAAAGACTCCCAACTTATATGAAAGTGCACATTAAAAATTAACAACTGAAACTGTATTATGACCAATACAAGATCTTGTATCATTGTTACTGACAATTATGAATGTATCTCTCCACAATGTTGGTGTTATTTCCCCTTATAGTGATTGTTATGTCTGAATGTACTATTTGGTCTGTTGGCAACTGGAAGCTTGTTATTTGTGTGTGATATATAATTGAGTACTGTGTTGTATTGGTCACATTTTCAGTTGTTAATTTTTAATGTGCACTTTCATATGAGTTGGGAGTCTTTGGCAGGCAGCCTATTTTCGGAGTTTTACACAAGTGGTTATAGCAGTTCTCTTACTCCGTTGTCCTTTGTTGTTGTGCAGTATAGGGGGAATCATTGGCAGGCCACAGCCAGGCCTCCAAAGCAGATGAGAAGGCCAGGGGGAGGGTAGCATGGCTCCCAGCCATGCCTGTCCCTTGCAGTGGCAAGCCAGGCAAGGGGGAGGGGAGCCAGGTGAAGGAATCCAGCAGGTGAGCCTCAGCAGAGGCAGCAAGGGCAGATGACAGACCAGGAACCACCCCAGCTGGCAGACCAACGGACAGGACAGGCAGGTGGGAAAGGGTTGGCTCAGCATCTCCAGGTTTATATGGGGGTGTGGCCAGCCCAGGGAGTAAGGCCATGATGAGGGAAGGGAGTGGAGCAGGAGAGGGGTGGGGTATAAAAGGAAGGAAGGAACCTGGGACTCCAGCAGTCAGAAAGAGAGAAAATACAAGAAAGCTGGATCCAGGGAACAGGAGCGGTGGTGGTGTAACTCCCTTCCTTGCTCAAAGCTGAGGTGACTCTTGTTCCCCCACCCGGCTCTGTAAGCCCTAAGAAGTGAGTGCAGGCCATGTGGGGCATGAAGTGACATGGTGGTGACCAGGACGAAGTCGATGACAGGTGAGGAGGGCCGTGACAGAGACCCAGGGCAAAGATTACACTGGTACATCCAAATAAGAAAATTGTCTTTGGGCCTATGTGAGGCCTGGGGCCTTGAAATGTTTATGAGGCTACAGTAATAGCTATTGCATTATTAAAGTGTATAGTTCTGAATCTGTAAATCAAAGCTGATGTGAAGTTGGTTGAAGTCAGTCCTACTAGCAAAAATTCTATAATATACACCCCAGTCCCAAACTGAAGCTCAAAATCTCAGACCAACCCATTTAACCCCCCCCCCCATTTCACTTGGCACTGTTTCTGCCAACTTGGATTTCCAGTTTAGGTCTGAAAATTGTATTTGTTTCAACTACCCTGGTCATTAAGGACTTTGTCTTCAAATGAGAAAGGAAGGAGCCATTTCTTGGTGAAGCTCCTTTGCAATCACCATTTCAAATTCTTGGTAATAAAAGTAAATAATATTGTTGGGTGAGATTGTGTAGTTTTTTCCTATCATTTTTGTAGACTGCAACATGCTTACACAAGAATGGATTTTTGATATATTATTCTACCCTACCACATGACAATTTAGTGATTCTTATCAGGTCTTGAAGGAACACTACCCACTAGGAGTCACATGTTCTGCTGAAAAAAAATTCTCTCTAAGTGCTTGAGTCGTTCAGCTGTACAACAGAGGTGAGGAGACTCAAACCACCTGCATGTGATAAGAATCTAAAACGGCCTGAGAGTCAATTGTTGTACAAGCTAGTAAAATAATTGAAGCAATGAATCGGCTGTCTGGAGAATGACCTCTTGTTACAATGTCACTTATTTCAAGTCTCCATCAAGGAACTCACAAACTGAACAGAAACAGAAAGGGAGCAAATCTATTACCTCTGGCGACATTTGCCCTCTTAGGCATCCATTATCTATAGGTGTGTTTCAAAATGGCATTTGAAATATTCAAAGCCATTCTTCTTTCTAGTTAATGTGGAATACTGGAACTTCTAACTCACTAAAACAGAACATTCTAGTGCCAAGCCTCTTCTTCATATAAATCAGAATGAAGCTTGAAAAGATGCTTGGTTTTGTATTGCAAAGTGATCCAGAGGACTCACATTCATCAGAAGGAACAGAAACATGTTGCCAATTCCAGCCCTTGGAGGGGGACTTTATCCTAACTATGGATCAATAAGAAACCTTGACTTGGCTGAAAAATAGATTATTCTGGCTAAACTGATGTTAGGCAAAATAATGTTTTTAAAGTAATATGTGCCAGTTTTAATTTGTATATATGTTCCTTTGATTCTGATGAAAAAAGTACACAAGCTCAAAACCTCACATCAGCATATCTGATTCCAGAATGAAAGTAGCAACTGATTCTTAAGGTGGGGAGGATAGACTAAAATAGAAATTGATATTACTTATTCAGACTTTACTGTGCCAGGTTAGTGTTTTGAGCAGTGTTAATTAATTGATTATAGATAAAAGGGGTTTTTTTAAAAAAAAAATCACACAGCTATAGAGCTAATAAATGATATTGCTCACAATCAGGATGTCTCAAGCATTCTCACCTATGATTAAAAAGGCAAAAACTGGTCAGTCCATCTGATGCATGTTTCTCTCACCTTTTCCTCAAGCAGCTCAAAGTGGCATATCATGGTTCCTTCTTCCCCATTTTATTCTAACAGCAATTCTGAGAGGGAATCTAGGCTAGGGGTATGTGACTGGTGGAAGGTTACCCAGTGTGCCTTTATTAGTGTGTGCTTCCCCTCCCCAAATTATTATAATTTTGGATCTGGGATTTGGGGAGGATACCTTCACTATTTATTTCTGATTTTTGGGTAGGACACTACTAACTCAGGATTCAAACCTGTGCTTTTTTATTCCAGTTCCAGAATGTCAGGACCATTATTCTCAGTGGGGGAACCAATTCAGAGGTCTGCTGCAGCTGTTTTTAAAGATAGTGGTAACAAATTTGCACAGTAACCTATAGACCCCTAAGTTCCAAGCAGTACAGACAAAGGGATTCAATTTACAGACTACTGAAGCAAGTACCCCTCAGTGCACTTCTCTCCATTATTTCTTATGGAGGATAATGGTAGCAGTTCTGGCTACCATTGTTTTAAAAAATTCTGGCTGCATCCAGTTTTCCTTCTGCTGAAAACTCTGTGTTTGCTATGCTTCCTTATTGTGATCCATTGTCTCCTGTAACAAAATAAAAAAGGCTTCTTTTGCATAAAACTGCTACTCTTGCCCCATCATTGCAATTTTTGAAAATAGTCTGGAGAGAGAGAGAGAGAGGGAGAGAGGGAGAGAGAGAGAGAGAGAGAGAGAGAGAGAATATGAATGAATGAGAATGTGTTTGTTTGATTGCATGTGGTGACTCAGTCATTCAGCAGCTATGAGACACATCTTCACACTGGGGATCCACTGTAGGAGTACCTTAATTACTACTACCATTTAAGGAGTTTCTGGTGGTGTGTGTGTGTGTGTCTAATTCCTCTGAAAACATCATCAAGCCAGAGCAGTAGCTGCACTGGGGATTAGAAATTCTTTCTCTGGGGCTTGTCTCCAGTGATGATTGGCTGGGTGTGCTCCTGATCTCTTGCAAGGATCCAGTTGAAATGAGTAATGCTGCCTGGGAAATCAGGAGAATCAAAGAAAAACTAGACATCTGTTGCTACTGATAGTAAGCACCAGAACACAAAAAAGAACACAGAGTTCCTTTTGGGGGGGTCATAAACCCTAAGAACCTGGATTTATGTTTACCATTATGGAAATCAAGTGTACAGTATAAATGGAATATTGTTTTCAGATTCAAAGATCACATCATAGTTAAACATTATTTGACACTAAAACAAAGTTTGTGTCCAGTGGCACCTTTAAGACCAACGAAGATTTATTCATATAAGCTTTCATGTGCAAGCATACTTTGTCAGACTCAGTGAAATGCCTGACAAAGTGTGCTTGCACATGAAAGCTTATACTTTGCATAAAACTTTGTTGGTCTTAAATGTGCCACTGGACTCAAACTTTGTTCTGCTCTTCAGACCAACATGGCTACCCACCTGAATTATTTGACACTATTTACTTTGTATGCACATGGATAGTAATCTGCTTATTTATTTTTTTCTGTTTTCAAATTCTTGTGCCACATATAAATGCTGTCCTTCTGAAAGAAACATGGAATTGTTGTTGGGCAGAGCTGCCAAAAATCACCATGGGTCCTTGTTCAAAGATTCCCTGTGCCCCCTCTCACATTATCTAAATCCAATGAAAACATTGTATGAATACAAACTACATGGCTGAAAACTCTTTAGGCCAGCATGCTGACTAGGGTCCCTGGAAATTCCCCATCCCAAGTCCCTTCTCTCAGACCTTGAAAAGTTTAGATGTATGTATATGTATGCAGACCCTTGTGCATGACTCCTTGAAGTCCAGCAAGTAGCTTCGTAATCCTTCCTTCTGTGAATATCTTGAACTTAGTTAATGTGATGGCACATTCAAGTTTGCTTTAAATGTTATCTGCTGTACCAGGGCTCTGTGAAACTCATAATGAATTGGAGAAAAGAAGAAAGATAACACAGGCATTGTTATATTTGCTTTGTAAGGCTGTTCTGGGGGGAAAAATGAAACCAAGAACATCAGCTATTTTCTTCTTTGGCAAAACAAATATTACTTACCTACACTTGACATCACATTCACACTCACACACTTCTATTCTTGAAATAATCAAGTGGAAACATAGGTAGACATGTACAAATACTGAAAGTTATTAATTTTAATCTTTTCCATGATCAGACGTAGCACATTCATCTCCACCTTTACATTTTTTCTATGTTTCTTATTGCTTAGGATTGACATGATGATGTGTTTACCTGAAATTAACTTTGTGCCGGTGGTTTTTAAATGGAAAAAAAATGTTAGAATTCTGAACTGAACAAATTTATCATTTCACATGATTAATGTCTTCTTCATTTTTTTGGTATGATATTACCAATACATATCTTTTACTCTTTATTACAGCTATTTTCCCACTGTTCTTAGAATTTATATTGGCAGCTTCATTGATTTATTTGGACAAATAATACTTTGAAGAATACTTTTCAATATTATTTTTCAAAGCAATGTCACTGAGGTCATTAAGAAAATCAAAGAACCATATTTATTTTCAGTGCCATTGGCTTTCAGAATTAACATTTTCTAAAAATAAAATAAAATTTAAATATAATTCTATTTTTTTCTGCAGTTTGTTTTTTCTTTGGAAGAAGAGGGCAGTCAAGGTTTCCTATCAGCTTTCATTTAAATATGACAAGCCAAATAGCATTTTAAAAGCTATCATCAGCATTAGAAGCAATAAAGTGTTACAGTTTCTCCTGGCAAGATCTATAAGAGATAGCTTGAAATGGAGACAAGTTTTCGCTTATAAACACATAGACCACAGTTGGAAGTGTTCATTGTGTCTATTATTAGAATGAATTGTGTTTCCTCCTCACTATTAACATAGAAATTGCAAGTGGACTGTAAAGGAAGACAGTAATATCGTTGATTATTTCATGTCCTTAGGACTCACTGTACATATGTCAAGTGGGACAGAGCATAGTAGGAAATTGTTATAGAGAAACATTAATTCATATAATTCTGAACTTGGCCTCAGAGTATGGATCAAAAAAAACCCCTGCACTATGGGACCAGGTACATAGACCAGGGGTGTCAAACTCAATTGTTATGAGGGCCAGATCTGACATAAATGACACCTAGTTGAGCCAGACCATGTGTGTCATAAGATGTAATGCTAGGTAGCGGAAATATAAACTTTATAAAGGACACAAACACAATTTTTTTTTTTACTTAAAATAAAAACATGCTTAAAACATTAGCAATCTTGCAATATTTTATTTAACAGTGTCTTAATAACTGAAACCTCTTGCTCTGAATTACTGCATCAAACTGTCTGTGCTGTTGCAATCTTGAGTATGCCATTCAAGTGTGTATCTATAAGCTGCAAACCTACTTTTGATTTATTGACATTCATTACAGAAATCTCATGCTCAGAGTTCTGAGCCTAGGACCAAGGGGAAAATATGAAATGGTTGGGCATTGCAAGCTTTTGTACATAAATTGCTTTGTGTGCTGGTCAAGAAATTGAGAAGGCACCATGACAAAGACTGAGGACTGTGTTTGTCTACAAAACTACAGTCTTCCTCAGTGAACAGTATCAGTGACCTACCAATTGTTGGAATTCCCTTAAGGTAGCCTTCTGCCTATGCAAAAATGTGCAGATTCGGGTGCGCAAGTCTCCCAGCTTGCATATCAGCAGCTGAGAACCTTGTGCCACCAAATCCAACTCTACCCCAAGAAATGTTAGAACCTGTGCTGGGCCCTCAGTCTTCTCATCTGCTAAAGGCACCCCTAAGTCGCATGCTAATGCCATGAAAGAACTTAACAGGTGCTTACACCATCCCAAACCAAGGGGGCCCACAAGCAGGAAATCATCCAAGTAGTGCACCATAGAGCGCAATCCCGTGCACGTGCCAAGAGACCACTCCAAAAAAAGAGCTAAAGTGCTTGAAGGCAGTGCAGGAGACAGAGCAGCCCATGGGCAGGGCCTGATCTAAGTAAAACTGCCCCTCAAAACAATCCTCCGGATGCACTGGGAGGAGGCAGAATGCTGACTTAATATCACATTTTGCCATCTCTGCTCCTTTGCCACAGCCACGTACAATGTGCACCACTTGATCAAAGGAAGTGTACCAGATGGAGCACAAAGGTTCAGGAATGGCATCGTTAACAGAACCGCCCCTGGGATAGAAGAGGTGATGAATAAGCTGAAATTCCCCGGGTGCTTTTTTGGGCACAATTCCTAGCGGAGACACCCGAAGGTTGGGGACCGGAGGCGAAGGAAAAGATCCAAGGACCTGTCCCTCCCACAACTCCTTCACGATCTTATCTCTAACCACATATTCTAAACCTTGAATGGACCGTAAGTTGTGTGCCATAAAGGGGACCCTCTTGCCTTGAAAAGGAATACGAAAACCTTGTGAAAACCCGTTCAATAAATATAAACTATCTTTGCGTCATGGGTACCATGCAACAGTGCCACAATCACTCGCAGTCTTATGGGAGTTGACCCCCTTTCCAGGCGCCTGCCTGGGTCCTCCACCTTCTGGTCATTTGTGACCCCTACACGGTTTTCCCTTGAAGCATGCTGAGAAAGGGTGTGGGCCAGCGCACAACGGGCATTCGTGCCGATACTGGCATGCCTTCTGGTTACACACCGCTTGCACCCCAAATTCCCAGCAAATTTGGCAAGGTTGAACCGCCTGCAGGTGGGGGCTAGGTGATCCAGTCAAATGGTGAACAAGGTGGCCACTATGCAATTAATCACCCACGTTCGGCCTGGAAGAGGCCATAACCTGCAACCACAGGTGAGGGTGGATCTGGTCCCAGCATAAAGAAGGGTTCATGGCAGCATGCATCCTGAATTCCTCGTCATACTGAATCCAGGCAGGGCCGATAAAGCACTCAGGGGCCCCAGGAGAGGCAACTGCTCCGTCAGATGAAGGTGGGCCCCAAGGCCAACTCCCATAAGTGTGGTGTGTACAACACTTACCCGCCGCCACTGAAGGGCCAGCCTGCACTTCAGATGGGCATTGCTGATCTTGTCCCATCTTTGGAGTGGGCGTACCTGGGTCCATATTCACTGCAGCTCCCTCCTTATCATGTACTTGAGTGGCAATGCATCCTTCAATGAGAGATAGGTGGGTTAGAACCTCAGCATGAAAACGTTTATTGGCTGCTGCCCATGTTTCTTTTTGCCCCCGTGGTCCAACCCCCAGCCCAACTGCAGGAACTGATATTCCCGTGGCCTGTTCCACAGCTTTCAGCCAAGCCATAATAGCCTGCTGCACCTCGTCATCCTCATCGTCTGTAGAGGATGGCCCGGGGGAGGGGCGCTTAGGGGGTGGCTTGGGCGCAGGCTGTTTGCCTTTTGATTGCCCAGATCCCTTCTTAGGTGCCATTGTTCTGTGTGTAAAACAGCCCCAAAGTAAAAGTAAGGCCCATATTGCCCTGAGCACTGGCTGCAAATGAAAGTGAAAGTGCCGAATGACTGACTACGCAGGTGGAAAAATGACCATCAGGGGCCAACCACAAAGTGGCCGTCCAGTATTCACCCCCAAATGGCTGACCGGCACTAGCCACTAAAATGTCCACTAGAGCAAGAAGCAAACAGCCCCGCTAAGTTAACTCCCCCGGCCAAAAACTGTCCTCACCAAAGGCACTCCACCCGTGCCAACACCCGGGAAAAAGGGGGGGGGGAGGTTGAAGAGAGCTGGCTTTGCCCCGCAAGGCGGCTCCCCACACAGCTGCTAACCCTCAAGCTCTGCACGCGCCCCCAACCAACAACCGCCCCTGCAGGCCCCCACTGAACCAGTGCACACCTGGCGGCCTCCCAACCACAGGCCTGTCAAGAAGCAATCCCTCCACCCCGGGCAAAAGCCACCCAGGAGACACAGCACGCTGCCCCCGCCAAGCCTGACTGCCACTTCTGCTACCAGGGCCCGACTGGCCCTTCCACCACCGCCTCCAACATGTGCTCCGGCTCTGGGCCAATCCACGCTGTGGGACCCGATTGGCCCTACAGCCTTGTCCACCACTGCTGCGCTCCGCTGCTGCATACCTCCAGGCCCGATTGGCCCCTCCCAAAGGCATCAGATGCTGCACCACCACACTGAGTGCCCAGAAAATCCCCATTGTCGGCCACACGAGGAGCTCCACAACTGCCCCCTAAAGCAGGTAGGCCTTACAGCAAGGCAGGCCTCCCGCAGAGCTCCTTGCAAGCCGAGGACGAAATGGGACTGCTGGCAAGGATGGGAGGGACTGAGCTTTTAAGCCCATCAACCCCTCCCACCTCCGGAACCCATATGCAGCCTTTTGGCACTCAATTTGCGCCTGCCTCATCCAGCTGGGAGGCAAAGGAGCCCCCCCCCCAGCTAACCAGCCCATGGGCCGGGGCTGTTTGAGTCGTATTATAGCTTCCATGGGTGGGGACACTGTCCACATGATAGGCCTGGCAAACATGCTGATTTGAGTAACAGTAGCTTGAAAAAGAAAGAGTGCTGCAAGTGCTTTCTACCCCAACCCCCACCTCACAGCACATCTTCTGCTTCAAGAACAGACTCTTAATTAGCTGGCCAGCAGTGGCTGGGAGAAGGAGGTTTGGAGTGGAAATTATTTTGTATCTTATACACTTTGCACTCGAAGCCACAAATGCTAACCAGGTGACGCATGTCTGGACTTAAAGTAGTAAGTGTGCTGTTGGACTTTTACCTCCAATGTATTCATTAGGTTGTTAGCAGTGGCAGCTGAGAGGCTTGGAGGAAAGGTATGACCTGGGTGTTTTCTGCTCTAGGCTTTCTGCCCCCCCCCCCTTCTGCCAGCCAAGTAATGGATGTGTTAATTAGATTAGAAAACACGTCTAGGGCACTTTCTGTTCCTGGTAAAAACCTTAGATCACCTGAATGGTGGTGGGACTTTGAACCTTAACTCCACCAAGTTTAGAGTGAAAAGTGCCTTTGGCATGCTTTCTATTCCAAGCCCAGCACCTCATTGCAGGTGGCAGGGAAGAGGTTTGGAACCTTTTTGCCAACTCAAGCCACCGCTTGTCACAACATGAATCCTCAAAAGGCATGAAGGGGAGGGAGAAAAGAATGTCCCTTCCCCTGAAAGTTCCCATGGGTACCCTGCATTTCTGCACATATAATAAGCACACACACACAGCACAGTGAACAAAGGAGAATATTTGAGGGCTACTGGATTCTGGATTATTTGGAGCAAAGAATCCAATCTGAAGAAATGAATCAAATTGAGGTGATGAGAGATGATGTTCTTGTACTACTGGGCAAATTAAAAACCATTAAGTCTCCAGGTTCAAATGGCATGCACCTGATAGTTGTTGATCTGCTAACCAGTATATCAACAGAGATATGTAATTTGTCTCTGAAATCAGCTTCTATAGTACAGGACTGGAAAGTAACAAATATTATACTGATTTTTAAGAAGGGGTCTAGAGGGGAACCATAACAGGCTATTTAGCCTAACCTCTGCCTCAGACAAATTAGTAGAAACTGTTATTAATGACAGAATGATCAAGCACATAGAGGAACAAAGCCTGCTGAAAAAATCAGCATGGCTTCTGAAAATGGAAGTCCTGTTTCACTAATTTTTGGAGTTTTTTGAGAAAATGAACAAGCATGTAGATAATGGTGATCCAATAGACATTATAGACTTGGACATTCAAAAGACTTTTGACAAGGTACTTCACCAAAGACTCCTGAGTAAACTTAGCAATCATGGGATAACAGGATAAATGGACAATTTTCTCAGTGAAGGGAAGTGAGCAGTGGAGTTCCGTAAAGATTGGTATTGGGACCAATGCTACTTAATTTATTCATAAATGATCTGGAATCAGAAGTGAGCAGTGTAGTGGCCAGATTTCCTAATGATGCAAAATTATTCAGAATGGTGAAAACCTGGGCCAACTGTGCAGCGCTCCAGGAGGATCTCCACAAATTGAATGAGCAGGCCATAATGTAGCAAATAAATTCAATGTTGGTAAGTGTAAGGTAATGCACAATGGATCATCACCAACAACAAAAACACCCACCTCCAAGTATATGCTAATAGGGTCTGAACTTATTGAGACTGAGAGAGAAAGAGACGTTGGGGTAAAAGTTGATAGTTTAATGAAAATGTCCACTCAGTGAGAGGTGAAAAAGGCAAACTTCATGCTGGTGACTGTTAGGAAAGAGGTTGAAAACAGAACTCCCAATATTATAATTCCCCTGTATAAAGTTATGGTGTGTCCTCATTTGGAATACTATATGCAGTTTTGGTAGCTGTAGCTTAAATAGGACTTTGCAGAGCTGGAAAAAGAACAGAGGAGGGCAACCAAGATGATTAGGGGGTTGGAGCACCTTTCCTAGGAGGAAAGGTGAAAGAGACTGGGACTTTTAGAAAAAAAGGCAAGTGACAGGGGATATAATAAACTTTCATAAAATTATGACTGGGACAGAGACAGTGGATATAAATTTTTTTCTTCATATCCCAAAATATTAGAACTTATGGATAGTCAATGAAGTTGATTACAGGAGATACAGAATGGACAAAAGAAAGTGTGTCTTTACTCAATGAGTGAATAAAATGTGGAATTCACTGCTGAATTCATTGCTGAAGGATGCATTTATGGCCACAAGCATAGATGGTTTTTAAAGAGATTTTAAAAGGGATTAGATAAATTTATGATTTATCAGTGGCTACTAGCTATGGTGACTGAATGGAACCTCCACATTTTGAGGCATTTAGAGGCAGTAAACTTCTGAATACCAGTGCTAGGGCCAGCATTGGAAGGAGGATGAGGCCTTGGGGTCTATACTCTGTTATTGACCATCTGGAATACTTTGTTAGCCAGTGTGTGAGACAAGATGCTGGGCAGGTTGGACCATTGGTCCGATCCAACAAGCCTCTTCTTATGTTCTTACATTCTAATAAAATATATACTATTTATGTTTGAAGTCCTGGTTCAATCCCTGACATCTGTAGTTAAAGTGGTAGACATACCTTGTGACCTCTCCGTATTGTACATCCACCCCGAAATTATTAAATCTTCCCACAATCATAGCCTCAGGCAGGCAGTAGAAACAGTAGATTTACTGAACTCCTGATGGGTTCAGATATGCCTTCTGATGCCGCATCCCTCCTATGTTGGCTTTTCATTGCAGCCATGAGCTCTGGAAATGTAGATTTGTGTTTAGAATACTGTTTTGGAACTGTTTCACAAAACTGGATTCCAAACAGTTCAATATATATGGCAATTAAGCACAAGCAGTGGTGTTACCAAAAACCCAAGGCTGGCATTCATAGGATGTCCTCACAAATGTGCTGTGTATCTTCCTAAGAGAACCAGGGCTGACAGTAGACATGTGCTGCTTCCACTTTATATCTAACTAGGAATAAGGCCCATTGTGGAAATAAATACAACGAGCTCTAGAAAGAGGCTCTGGGTGGCTGCCCTGGCTTGGGCACTCGGCGTCAAATTGCTGTGGTGACTTCAGCAGGGTATAATGACACAGAGCTTACTGTTTTCTCCAGGGAAACTGATCTCTGCCATCTGAAGAGCAGTTGTAATTCTGAGAGATCTCCAGCACTCCCTTAGAGAGTGGCAAAAATGGTTCCCCAGGAGTAAATAGCTGGTTTGGAGGGTGGAGTCTATGGCATTGTACCTGTCTGACCCACCCTTCCTCAAAAACCACCCTCTCCAGGCTGCACCCCTCAAATCTCCAGCAATTTCCCAACCTGGAGGTGGCAACCCTATCTCCTTCCCAGCTAACCATCAACATACCATTATCTGCCCCTCTGACGTCATCTCCTCCCTCCTCCTTGCAGCCTCTACCTAGGAAAAGTACAATCTTTCTCCATAGTGGGGACCAAAGCAACTCACATTATTCTCCTCTCCCCCTTTTGAACTGCACAACAACCCTGTGAGGTAGGTTAGGCTGAAAGTCTGTGAGTGGTCTGAAATCATCCAATCAGCTTCCACAGGGTTAGGGTTTGGGTCTGGAAGACTCTACTTCGAAGTGCTAACTGCTATGTCACCCTGGCTGTCATGGGGGAGCCACTTCAACATGGTATAATGACACAGAGTCCACCATTTTCTCCATAGGAACTGATCTCTGCCATCTGGAGAGCAGTGGTAATTCTGAGTGTTCTCCAGCCATCACCTGGATATTGGCAACAATGGTTCCCCAGGAAGAAATAGCTGTTTTGGAGGATGGCATCTATGGTGTTGTACCTGTCTGAGGTCCCACTCCACTTCAAACCCCACCCTCTCCAGGCTCTACCCCTCAAATCTCCAGGAAATTCCCAACCTGGAGTTGGCAATCCTATCTCCTTCCCAGCCAACCATCAACCTACCTTTATCTGACCCTCTGACTTCAACTTTCCAGCCTCCACCCCAACCTGGAGCCTCTATTTAGGAAAACTACAGTCTTTCTCCTCCTCAGTGGGGACCTAAGCAGGAAGGAAGCAACCTCAGCAGTGTATAATGACACAGAATCCCCCCTGCAAAACAGCTATATTCTCCAGGGGAGCTGATCTCTGCCATGTGGAGAGCAGTTTTAATTCTGAGTGATCTCCAGCCCTCACCTAGAGATTGGTGGCAATGATTCCCCAGGAGGGACTACCTGGTTTGGATGTTAAAGTCTATGACATTGTACCTGTCTGAGGTCCCACCCCTCTTCAAACCCCACTCTCTCCAGACTCCACCCCTCAAATAGCCAGGAATTTCCCAACCTGGAGTTGGCAACCCTATCTCCCCAGCTAACCATCAACCTACCTTTATCTGGCCCTCTGACTTCAGCTTTCTACCCCCACCCCCACCTGCAGCCTCTGCTTAGGAAAAGTAGTCTTTCTCCACAGTGGGGACCCAAGCAGGAGGGAAGTGACCTCAGCAGGGTATAATGATGCGGAGTCCACCCTGCAAAGCAGCTGTTTTCTCCAGGGGAGCTGATCTCTGCCATCTGGAGAGCAGTTTTAATTCTGAGTGAACTTCAGCCCTCACCTGGAGATTGGCAGCAATGGTTCCCCAGGAGAAAATAATTGCTTTGGAGCGTGGACTCTATAGCATTCTATTCAGCTGAGGCATCTCCCCTCCCCAAACTCTGGGTTCTGTAGACTCTACCACAAAATCTCCAGGAATTTCCCAACCTGGAGCTGGCAACCCTAGTCAGGACTGGCCCCAATGAGTTCCCCACAAAGGCCAAGGTAGGCCTCAAAAGGGTCTCCTCCCCACCTTTGTACTGACAGAACCAAGCTTGGTTGCTAGCAACAGCCACTGAGGGGAAAATTAGCCCCACAGTAGGAGGAGAATGGTTTGACAGCTGGTGGCCCACCTCAATACTCAGCCTGCCACAGAGGAGCCAAGCAGAAGTAGAAGTGTCTTTGTCAGGAGAAACAGACATTTTGGCAGTTTATTCTGTCAGACAAGAGTGTCCAGGCTGGAAGTGGACAGGGGAGAGGAGTGGACCCAGCACCTAGCCAATGGCACACAAGTCCCCTTGAGTGGTGGTCAATGGGCCAATTGCTGATGGAGCACACAGCACAGCCAGTGGGTTAGCCGGAAAGTGCTAATATGCTGGGCTTTTATATATACAGGATGAATTCTATACAGGAAAAAAACCTGTAGTTACCTTTACCATTAATGCAACATATATGAAGGTTTGCTTTGCTTTCCTATAGTATATCCTTCCTTTAATTTTGCCTGTGGTTATGTAAAGGACTGTACAAACTTGGATTTTGTTTTTCATTTAGTATTATTCAGAAATGTCATTTTTCATAAAGTGTGGAATTCTGTAATGGAGTACATAGATTGTCTATTGAACAAGTGTTGATATAATAAATGCAACAAACAAATAAATAGTAGAAGATATGTGGAATGCATGAAGGCATCTTAAATTACTGTAAAACTCTCCCTCCCACCCTCTTGCTATTGGCTATTTAAGGGTTTCTTCTTTATTTCCAAGGGGGAGATGAATAAAGTGATGATAACAAGACTTTGCCTGAAGCTATATGCCTACAGAGACCCAGCTGAACTTCTGCAAATGTACAAGGTAAGTACTTAAAATAACATTAACCCCTGCCCCAACACATTGATGTGTCAGAATTTGTATGGATCTATACTAGAAGATCTCTAGGAAGCTACAATTGATAGCTAGGTTTTTTCCTCCTCCAGATTCATGCTACTCATAAAATAGTATTTAAGCCTTTATTATAATTAGCTGTGGGTATGTACAAAAAGAATGTAGAGTCAAGCTACACCAGAAAAACCCCAGGATACACACCACAAACATGACTCACATTCTCTCCCTCTCCCTCTCCCTCCCTCTCTCTCTCTCTCATCTATCTTTTATCTATTTTTAAACTACCCTGCTTTTTATGCATACAGTCTTTAAAGCAATGGAAATTAAAAGGAAAAAGAAAACAATGCCTTAAAACATTACAAAATCAGTTTTGATTATAATCAATTAAAGAAATATTTAAATAAAGCCAGGAAAAAATAGTCAAAACATCAAGAAGCAAACAGAGCAGAAAAATCATTGCCAAATGTACACAGAGAGTAGTAGGGCAAAAGGTTGCTGGTGGTGGGTGGCTTGAGAATTCAATGTGGCAGTTATACCTCAGGTATATGTCAAGGAAGGGGCAGTTTTGTAGGGCTCCAGCTATTCTAACTATCTGGGTTGGGTTTTTTTAGCAAATCTCAAGCAGTCAAAATAATATCAAGTCTTTCTGAGACTCGAAATGAAGGGCAAGGTATAAATGCAATCTTCTTCTTCTTCGGCATCCCTATGTACAACACATTTCAGTAGTCTAATCTAGATGTAACCAGGGCACACACCACAGTGGTCAGATCTTTCCTGCCCAGGAACCACAGCTAGCTAATGAGTAAAAACCAATAAAAGGCACTTTTGGCCACAGTTGTCATCTGCTTATCCAGCAGTAGGCTTGGGTCCAAGAACACCTCCAAACTATGGAACAGTCCTTAAAGAGGAGTGCAACTCCATCTACAGCCTCCCTGAGATCATCCACTTACTGGTGACAGCCCAGCCCAAATCTCTGGATGATCTCACCCAGTAGTTTCATGTAGATGTTAAATAGCATAGGGGACAAGATGGAATCATAGGACTCTTTAGGCCAAAGGCCAAGAGGCTGAGCAGAGGTCCCACAGCACCTTCTTTGGAACTTACCCACCAGGTAGAACTGGAACCACCGCAGAATGGTGCCTTCCAATCCCAGCCCAGATAGACAGTCCAGAAGGCTACCATAATCAATCTCTATGGTACCATAGAGTTTTCAAACCAAATGCTAGAGCATCCATCAGTGATGTGCCTAGCGTGATGATGTCACTTCTGGGTGACGTCAACTTGCTGCTATTTCACATCAGTTCTCTGTAAGGTTGCCAGGTCCCTTTCTTTGCAGGCCCAAGCCAGAGCACAAAACATGAAGAGCTGCAAAAGGATGATGAGCCTGAATTTCTTTGAGTTAACATTTTGGACTTCCTGTTTTCTTGGTATTGCTGAGCCCCATTTATTAGGACTTGCCTTTTTTCAGACTGCCCTTTCTGAAGGGTGCTGAAGATCTTCTCTCTGCAAATGTTGCTATGTTCATAGCAAACGTGGTTGTCAAATTGCTGGGTTTGTGATAAATGTTACCTTCAATGTTTTCTTTTGAAGTGATTTTGTAATTGCTTGAAAGCCACTAGGGTGCTGTCATTTGTTGGCTTGAATCCTGCCCCCCAACTCTCCAACTGGAAAAGATAATTTAGGAGAGGGATATATGTAGTCAGGGTTCTGCTGGTAACACATGATTGCATGGCCTCGACCACATTCATATGATGGATCAAAGCTAGTATAATTTACTAAAGCCCAGTGTCAGTGTCAGGCATAACCTTCCTGAAATTAGTTGCTGTACATTTTTCGGGATGTGTGGCCGAAGACACAGAGAGTATTCCATCCTTCTGTGTTTATACCTCTGAGGATGCCAGTCACAGTTACTGGCGAAACGTCAGTTTCTACAATGCCAAGACCACGTCCACACATCCTGGAAAATCTAAAGCAACTAATGAACTCCGGCCCTGAAAGCCTGCGACAACATCTTCCTGAAATTAATGGCTTTATTTCTAAAACTGTCATTGGATTTCCAGAGAGTAAACAATAGAAATATAAACTCACTTCTGATTAAATATTGGCTGAAACGTCGCAAAAAGTGCTACATTTTTAAAATACTTGGTTATAAATATGAAATTTAAAAACTGTTCTGATTAAATGTGAAAAATATTTGGTCTATAAAAGTTGTTAATAAACTTGAAATATAAAATTTTATTATTAGATTAAGGGAAAATGGAACTCTAACTGACCCATTCTTCAGTTCTTATTTAATTGTAAAGGAATGTGCTTGAAAGATATTATCTGATATATCAAAGTCAAATGTGGGAAACAGGAAGAAAAACCGTTAAGTCTCAATAACAACAATAAAAGTCATTTTGATGAGCTGTCTAGCAAAAAAAAAAAATCACACCTGCTTTTCTATAAAACCCAGAATGTCCCACTGTTACTGGAATTTTTTTATTTATTTTGAGAATAAAAGCAATCAAATAAAGACATCAAGTTAAAGTCTAGCTAAAATGCATGAACATATCCACCCATTCCAAAGTTGGACAGGGAGAACCTCCTCTCTTATTCTGCCCCTATCAAAGTAATGGAAACCTTGTTCTCTCAAATGCCTTGTTTGGCTGCCAACAGCAGAGATCATTTGTGACCAGGATAGTGTAGCTGTACCTCTACACCAGGGGTGGCCAAACTTGCTTAGTGTAAGAGCCACATAGAATAAACATCAGATGTTTGGGAGCTGCAAGACATGAACAAATATTACATGTTCTTACTGGGAAATATGCAAATTTGCTTTTTATTAAATGAGACTGCCAAAAATAATAACAAAGGCGGTAAAAGCAGATATTGATCATGATATTTATTTGTCCAATGATATTTAGCTTCCCCAGCCACCCTGCTGGGAGCCGCACAATATGTGAGAAAGAGCCCCATGTGGCTCCCAAGCCACAGTTTGGCCACCCTGCTCTACACTATACATACATACATGCATAAATTCCCCAGGTCTTTTTTTCTTTTCTTTTCTTTTTAAATAAAAAATTCCCCAGGTCTTGTGTGCAAACTCTAAAAACTCCATGCTGTTATTGGCCTTTAAAAGAAAAATAAAACACAGTTTTAAAGGACATGCCTTTTTAAACATCCTAATAACAGCACAGGATACACAGTTTTCATTCTCAAAACCAAATGGATTGGGAAGGATTAAATCCCTTCTCCCTTTCCTGAATAGACTTGCTCCAAGCCACTGCCGTGCACATGCACAATTTACCTTCTACAGATTGACAGACATCTGTGATCTTTGTCACCTTTATTCTGTGCCCTTAGGAGAATGCATTTTGAGAGATAGATTCCATGCACACATATGCATTGTTTGTGGGACTTGGTACGGAGATGAAACATATAAAGGAATGAATTTACAAAGACCTAATTAGAATATATATTCTGCATTCTGTGTATATAATATGATATTCTATAGGAATATGGGTGATACACATCAAAATAGGAATTGCTACTGCATTATCAATGAACCTTTGAATGGGTCTTTGAGACATTATCAGCTTTGCATACTTACTGTAAAAGTGAAGTGTGTGTTCTTGGAATCAGGTTTTCGGTATAAATTGAATAAAATGTATTTTCCAGTAAATCTGAGCCCATTACCAGAGCCAGAGGCAAGTTTGGCTCCCAGTACAATATTGTAATTAATGTTTCTATGCTCAAATCAGAGTCATTTTTATCATATAAGGATAGTCGTTGTGTAATCTAGACAAATTTAATCTTTCAGCCATATCTGTTCATCCAGATGTGCTTCTCACTGTGCCACTGGGGAACTATGGGTATGGATAAAGTACACCAAAGGAATATTAATTACATATGTGAAGTAGCAGACAACTGCAAAAGATATTAGGGGTGGACTAACAACATGGACAATATTTACTATGTGATTCTATAATGGAATGAATGACATAAGCATGCCATACCACCAGCAGAAGCACCTTGAAATATTTGTTGCCTTGGTGTACAAATCTCTTTTGTTTAAATACATTTTAATCCTAGCATAAATAATTGCAAATGCAGCACAAAGTATTATTAGCCCAAATTTTAATAATGCCACATTTTATGTATCTTCCTTGCTTCCCTCTTCAGTTTGTGCATTTCTTTGATCAATCATACCGGTAAAGAGATTGATTGGCTAAGCATCTGGGGCTGGAGAACAGAACAGTGATAGAGGGATGGGAAAATGTATCGATCCAGGTCTGTGTAGGCTGACTAACAAAATATTTTAATTACTGTGGGTATGTTTTTTTATTTTTCATGAAAGTAAATGTGAGCAAACATCCAAGACCCAGAGGCAATGGTAAGATGTTTGTTAGATCTTGTTCTTGCTGCCCAATCAATCCCCCAGATTCCTTTTGTACTCTTTTTCTTTCTGATTGATCAAATTAAATCAGGCAGAAGAACAGACTATTGCATATATGGTACACAAGCATATCCATATCATATGATCCCAAGGCACATCAGTCCAAATAAATAATTTCTTAGGCCAACATTTTGAATTACCACAGAGGATTTTAATATATCTCGAGTTTCCCCTGGGGTGAAATTCACCCCATTACAAAGGCCAATTCAAAGGCAGCAGGAAACAGCCATCACGTAACACTATGTGTTGAAGTCCAATGTATGAATAGCATCATCTGCTTTTGTTTGATCATTGTTAATGGGCTTGGCCTAAAATGATACACCTGGTGGGAGTCTATGAAAAAGAATGTTCATGTTCCTCAAAGGCTAATTGATTGCTAGGAGATAGTCACCTGACAGTTTTGTCAGGTACCCATATGAACTTGGGGAAAGTGAACTCTCCCAAGTGAGGAATCTGTGAATTACTTAGGATGCAGGATATCTCTTTCCAGGTATCTACTGTGATATATGGGGACTGCTGCATTGTATTTCTTTATTTACTTTAAGTATATCATGCCATTTTCCCCAATAAGAGCCAAAGCAGCTTACATTGTTCTCCTCTCTTTGGTTTTATTCTCACAACAACCCCATGAAGAAGGTTAGGTTGAAAGTGTACGACTAGCACAAGATCACCCAGCAACCCTCCATGCCAGAGTGTCTCTTTGCCTCCCCTTGTGCCCTTCTTGTGAATAAAGCAAAAATGTTATCTCTCATGCTCTCTCTCGCATGGGAATCAATATGGTTGGTGCTTGGGACTTCTGTCTACTTGGAGAGGTGGTAGAGTTGCCAAATTTTATTTCCCTACCGGCGGGGGTTCTTCCTGCCGGTCCGGGAGCTGCGTGTGGGTGCGCGCGCACGCGCGCGAAGCGGGCCCTCAAATCGCGTGGCCCCGCCCCCAGCGTGCGACGTCACTTCCGGGTGACGCGCACGTGGGGGTGGGGTTTCCCCCGGGCCCCGATTCCGGCACGCTGGGAATCGGGGCTCCGAAGCGGGGGAATCCCCGCCCCCTGGCTGCATTTGGCAGCCCTAAGAGTTGGGGAGCATATGGATAACATGAGGGATAATACATTATAAACTGCTAAAGTCTTCTTTGCCCAGGGCTTATTAAATTGTCATGCCATCATAGAATCATAGTGTTGGAAGGGACCTCCAGGGTCATCTAGTCCAACCCCCTGCACAATGCAGGAAATTCACAAATGACTCCCCCACACACACAGCCCCAGTGACCACACCCAGAAGATGACAAAAAACCTCCAGGATCTCCAGCCATACTGGCCTGGAGAAAAATTGCTTCCTGACCCCAAAGTAGTGATCAGCATTTCCCTGGGTGTGCAAGAAAGGGCCACAAGAGCTAAGCACTGATGCAACCCTTCCTGCCCTCCCTGTCATCATCAGCCTAAATTCACAGAGCCAGCATTGTTGTCAGATGACCATCTAGCCTCTGTTTGAAAACCTTCAAAGAAGAACAGCCCACAACCTCCCAAGGAAGCCTGTTCCACTGAGGAACTGCTCTAAGGCCATGATCATATACACAATTAGACCTGCCATGGGCGCGAATGCCGGGCGGATTTAAAGTGTGTAATCAGACAACGCCTCAGAAGCAGAGTTCAAAGACACCAGGGAAAATCTGGTGGAACAGGCCGGATTCACCCTCTGGCCAGAGTAACCCCGGAGGGGTTACTCTGGCCTACCCTGGAGTAACCCCAGGGTTACTCTGGCCGGCCCAGATTAACCCCCCTAGGCCAGATTAACCCCCCAGGCCTGCTTTCTGGGGCTGCTGTCCTGTCTCCCTTTCAAATTACTTCTTATCCCCAGCACCAGCAGGCCTCAGGGGCCAGATCAGGCCTGCCCAGCTCTTGGAAGAAGAGACGCTGTCCGGCCTAAGGCATGCCTGGAAAGACCAGACAGCTGGGAGAGTTATCCGCGGTTATTCTAGGCTAGGCCAGAGTAACCCTGGGGTTACTCTGGCCGGGGGGTGAATCTGGCCTGTTACACCTGGCCAGAGTAACCCCGGTGTAACAGGCCGGATTAACCCCCTGGCCAGAGTAACCCCGGGGCCTAGAATAACCCCGGAGGGGTTATTGAGGGATTATTCTGGCCTAGGCTAGAGTAACCCTGGGTTAATCTGGCCGGCTGTAACAGGCCAGATTCACCTCCCCCTGGCCAGAGTAACCCCTGCCGGGCCAGGCCAGAGTAACCCCGGGGGTTAGTCC
>NW_015162545.1:92149-92296 GCF_001447785.1 Gekko japonicus | reverse complement strand
CCAGCACAGTGTCAGCTTCTGAGGGTTTCAGGTCCATGAGAAACTTGTCAGGCAATCTGAGATTCCTCTTGGTAGTGAAGAACAGGGTATGAATTCAATCTGATTAGTCAACAGACCCAAATATCAACAGTACTATGACTGACATTT
>NW_015162545.1:84496-90642 GCF_001447785.1 Gekko japonicus | reverse complement strand
GTCCTGGCCCCACTGGTGGACCTCATGATGGCACCTGGTATTTCTGGCCACTGTGTGATACAGAGTGTTAGACTGGATGGGCCTTTGGCCTGATCCAACATTGGCATCTTTTATGTTCTTATGTTCTTATTACCATAATTAAGTTAATAACAAAGTACCTACCTTGTGGCTAATAGCCACTGATAGTTTAAGTTTAAAAAATTTGGCTCTCCAAAGAAATGTCAGTCGTAGTACTGTTGATATTTGGGTCTTTTGACTAATGTGATTGGATTCATACCCTGTTCTTCACTACCAAGAGGAATCTCAGATTGCCTGACAAGTTTCTCATGGACCTGAAACCCTCAGAAGCTGACACTGTGCTGGTTACACTGACATCTAAGTTACCACTCAACTAAGCCCGGGGTTACAGGTTGTTGTGTTGTGCAGTTAAAAAGAAGAAGTTAAAAAAAGAAGTTAAAAAAAGAAGAGATTGGATTCAGCTGACATTTAACTTACCACTCTAGCCAGGCGGGGGTTAGTATGGGCTAGCCCAGAGTAACCCCCCGTCTGGACTAACCCCCGGGGTTATTCTGGCCTGGCCAGGCAGGGGTTACTCTGGACTAGCCCAGAGTAACCCCGGGGTTACTCTGGCCGGGGGGGGGGATTAATCTGGCCTGTTACAGATGGCCAGATTAACCCGGGGTTACTCTAGGCTAGGCCAGAATAACCCCTCAGAACCCCTCCGGGGTTATTCTAGGCTAGGCCAGAGTAACCCCGGGGTTACTCTGGCCGGGGGGTTAATCCGGCCTGTTACACCGGAGTGGTGGGACCTCAGACAGGTACAATGCCATAGACTCCACCCTCTAAACCAGCCATTTCTTCCTGTGTAACAATCATTGCCAATCTCCAGGTGAGGTCTGGAAATTACAACTTCAGGTAGCAGAGATCAGTTCCTCTGGAGAAAATGGTAGACTCTGTGTCATTATACCCTGCTGAGTTCGCCACAGCAAATTGGCACTGAGTGCCCAAGGCCTTGGCATTCTCCCAGAGCCTCTTTCTACAGCTCGTTGAATTTATTTCCACAATGGGCCTTATTTCTAGTTTCATATATAACCATACAGTTATTTCAAAATGTATCTATATGTGTAGAACAATCAAATGAAAGAAAGTAAAACAGCCCCAGTTGTTCTTATAATCATTTAAAGAAGAAGACGAAGAGGAGATTGGATTTATACCCCGCCCTTCACAACCCAAAGGTGTCTCAGAGTGGCTTACAAACTCCTTTCCCTTCCCCTCCCCACAACAGACACCCTGTGAGGTAGGTGGCCCTACCCGGAACCTACCCAAAGACGTGCTCCAGGAGAGCCACCTTTGCCTCCTCGTGAGGAGGAAGAAGGCCTGGGGTGGGGCCGGTGCTTTGCAGGGGGTGGGGCCGGTGCTTCTTTAACAGCTGGCTTTGCCCCTTCTCATCAGTCCTGCTTCGTGCTCGGCCCGCCCACACGCCCTGTCTGTAGTGCAGGCTTTGACGGGGGGCTGGGTAGGAATTCCCCCCCCCCTTTCTCTGATTGGCAACTGAAAAGGGGGGGTGCCTACCTTGCACTGCGGTTAGTGGATTGTGGAATTGGCTTGGGTGAGGCCATATGATAAGTTTGTCACTTTATATGTAGGGCAGAGTTATGTCTTAGGGGGGAGTTTATGCGGCATAGTAAGCACCAATCAGCAACCCTGTCAGGGTACAGGGGTCTGACACGGTTGTCCCTGCAGCCGCGCAGCCAGGGATGATGATTGTATACCACCTTTCTGAATTGCCAGCTCAGATCCTCCACGCAGGCCGTGCAGTTGTGTTAGAAGTATCCTCAAGGCAGATCCCATTGCTGGCTGGCCTGGAGATGAGCCACTTTCAGTTGGCACCACCCCAGGGGGCATGGTGCCTTGCCCTTTGTAAGGCAAGGATGGGGCCTGGCAACTCCAGGCCTTGACCATGGTGCTGTTCACTGTTTGCCCTTGCCGTTATTATGTAAGTTTTAATAAAGTGGCCCTTAGTTTCCCAACCTATGGTTGTCTGACTCTTCCGTCTGAGGGGGCAAATACCTAATTTAGTTCAAATAATAGAAACATTCAAAGCTAAATACATGCAATCTGTAAAGCTTAGGTGCATACCATTGGAATAATGTTTACATCTCTAAAACCTTTAAATTAAAGGAAGCAACCCAAATCAAATTCAGTGTTAAGACCAAAAGGTTCCAATGTATTCAGTTTAAAGACCCACTTTTTATCCTGTCTTTGTAGGGATCCAAGTAGATTTTTATCCTTAGGATCTTTCACATATAGAGCAGTGAATCTGAATTCATCTTCTTTATGTCCTTTTTCAAGAAAATTATTAGTGATAGGAGCTTCCCAATTTCTATGTCTAACCTGGGAAATATGTTCCAAAATGTGTAGTTTGAGTGGACACACAGTATAACCAATGTACATGTTTTGACAGGCACAAACCAAAAGATATACCACATGTGATGTAGAACACGTTGCAAAGGAATTTAAAGACAATATTATTATCAGGCAGGGTTATTTTCTTCCCTTGAAGTGCCAGTGGACATAATTCATAGTTTTTGCAAGCAAAAAATCCAACTGGAAAAGCACTAGACTGAAAACTCTTTTTCTTTACATCTGATTTCACTATATGGTCCCCTATACTTTCCGTTTTTCTGTAACCGATAAAGGGAGGATTTTCACAACTGGGGATGTCTCTAAGGAGCGACCAGTACTTATATACAATTTTCTTAATTCTCATGGCTAATGGGGTATATGTAATAGCCCAATTTATAACATTCTATTTTATTTTATTTTTTTATTTCTGTAAAACGATGGCTATATCTGTATCTCTAGCTCTCTTATATGCTTGTTCCACTACATCCCATGGATAGCCTCTTGTCAAAAATTGACTTTTCAAAATTTCACTATCCCTAATAAAATCTTCCTGTGTTGTGCTGTTTCACTTAATCCTCAAAAATTGTCCTGTAGGAATATTTCATCTTAAATGGGCAGGATGAAAGGACTTATAGTGCAAATGGGTATTTCTATCTTGTGTTTTTTAAAAAAGATCCTTATTACTGCTACTGTGTTCATAGTTTTTTTTGTAAACTTTTGTGAATAAGAAAGAGACACTTCACTTATTATATAGCCACATAACGTTTATGTTTTCATCCACTCCATTTAGCCATGCACAAAAGGCACTGACATAAGAACATAAGAAAAGGCAATGTTGGATCAGGCAAATGGCCCATCTTGTCCAACACTCTGTCACACAGTGGCCAATAATATCAGGTGCCATCAGGAGGTCCACCAGTTTCCTAAGATTCATATAATACAAACACGTCATCTATGAACCTATACCACATCTTAATTGATCTATAGTAGGGATTTTGAATCTCATTGTTAATATATTTTTTCCCCAGAAAAGCCATGTATAGGTTGGCTATTGAGGGTGCTACTGCACTTCCCATTGCAACCCCTTTTATTTGAAAAGAAAAATCTTCATTGAAATGGAAATAATTTTAATAATAAATAAAATGGTATGAGCTAGATTAACAGAGAGTATTAAATTGCAGTGAAAATATGAAAGAGTGAGTTTCTCCTTTTGATACATTTTGCAAAGACTAAATTTCTCTGCAATAAATCTAGTTTTCTGTTTTAGGGTGCATTCAGACTAAAAGTTTGTTTTTTAAAGTTTTCATGTTGTGAAGTTAGAAAATGAATGTAATTTTGTATATATTTTTCAGTGAAAGGTCTCATCTGATGAAAGTTGAAGTGAAACGGTTTCATGAGCGCTGCAACATCATTAAGATATTTGAGAACATGCACTTCAAAGGAAACAACTTTAATGTTTGTAAAGGAAACAACTCTAATGATTTGTTATACACAGGACACATAAAAAATATTTTTCTTTAATTGTTTAAACCACGACTTTGTTACCATATCACGGTTGTTTTCCTAACAAGCTACAGGTGGCAACCCTCATTGCCCACTGGCACTGTGAGCAATGGCAGGGGAAAACCCAGAAAGGGAGGAACCCAGAAATGATGTCACATAGTTCTAGGAATCACTGGGATGTTATGGTTTTATCATTGAGTTTCAGCCAGTGCCTAGAGTGATGTGATGTCATTTCCAGATTGTGCACACAACACTACCACTCCCCCCCCCCATGATCCTGGCAACCCTAATTGTAGTCTACTGCAACAAGTATTGCAGATATTATCTTACTTTAGTGCATTGTCTTCTTCCTTTGTAGTTCTGGTTCATAGAATCATAGAATCACAGAGTTGGAAGGGGCCAGACAAGCCATCTAGTCCAACCCCCTGCTCAATGCAGGATCAGCCTAGAACATCCCTGACAAGCAGGGGTCATTTCCTAGAAAAAGAGCTAGGGGGACTCATTAGCATAACTCATTAGCATATGCCACACCCCCTGACATCACCGGACGTGTGTCATAAGGTCACACCCTCTGACATCACCGGAAGTGTGTCATAAGGCCACACCCACCACTCAGTTAGTCTTAGTCTTAAAGGTTAGTCTTAAAGGTGCTATTTGTTAGTCTTAAAGGTGCTATTTGAACTCTTGGACTATTTTGCAGCAACAGACTAAAACAGCAATGAAAAGAGAAAGTTTTGACTTTGCTGCCCAAGAGGAAAGGGGAGGTGTAAATATTTTAATTAATAAATAACATAGCAGCCTTGCACCCACCTTCAGTTAAGGTCATGGGAGCAGGCTGCAGGCTCCCTTGGACCTTTCGTTGCATTTGGGAATCCCTCCCTCCCTTTTCCCAGCTTTGGGGTAATGCAAGCCCTGTCTTAAAACATCCTGACGGTCGCTGTGTTAGCCTGTCTGCAGCAGTAGCAAAGCCCCATCCCACAGCTATAAGTAATGGCTGAGGAGGTTCTGTTCCACTGCATCTGAGGAAGTGTACTTGCACATGAAAGTTTATACTGCAAATAGAACTTTGTTTGTCTTAAAGGTGTCACTGGACTCAAACTTTGTTCAGGACGTACACGAGACTCTGTACAAAATTTAGATATTAACAGAACAATGAAGGATTCCTAGTACATCAGTCAGTGGCTTAGAGGTTAAGAAGCCGAGCTGCAGACTCGGCAGTTCGAGACCCCAGTGCCACGTGATGGAGTGAGCTCGCGTCTCTGGCCCCAGCTCCTGCCAACCTAGCACCTCAAAAGCAAGAAATTGCAAGTAGGTAAATAGGTACAGCTTCGGTGGGAAGGTAACAGCATTCCATGTGCCTCGGCGTTTAGTCATGCCGGCCACATGACCACAGAAACGTCTTCAGACAGTGCTGGCTCTTCGGCTTGGAAACAGAGATGAGCACCACCCCCTAGAATTGGATTTGACTAGCTTTCGAGCAAGGGAAACCTTTACCTTTAAGTCAGAAAACAAAGACCCAGGAGGAAATTTGGATGGAGAATTTTGAAAGACCAAGCTCACTGAAGACCAAGCTCACTTTTCACCTCTGAGGCTATGATCTTCCATGCACTAATGATGAATCCCACTGTGAGGTACAATATATCTCTGCTTCCTTGAGGCAAATCCCCCCTAAATTACATAACTTTTAACAGATTCAAGTGGGTGACCATGCTGGTCTGAAGCAGCAGAACACAGTTCGAGTCCAGTGGCACCTCTAAGACCAACAAAGTCTTATTCACAGTGTAAGTGTGCATGCACACGAAAGCTTATGCCTATATAACTTTGTTGGCCTTAAAGATGCCACTGGACTCATAAGTTTTAACATTCATTGTGCACGAATTGCGTATAAAATGGTGTAAAAATGGAGGGGAAAAGGAAAAAAACAACGAATCAGGAGCACCAGTGACAAAAATGGAGGAAACAAGAAGACTGACAATGACAGGATATGAGAATGAAAAGACACAAAAAATCAAGGATTTGTCCATCCCTGGATCAGAGTCAGCTTGGGTGCCTTGCCTGTATACACAACCGTGCATTATTGACCCAGTCTGCACCTGCTCCCCATCCAGCTTGGTTATGAAGCCACAGACACAGGTGACATTACCTGCTGGGGTTTGCAAGAAGATGCTCTTCAGACAATGGGATGCGGCTGATGGGCAGGGCCACCTCCAAAGCAATGAACTCACAACCATTGTTTT
>NW_015162545.1:0-83662 GCF_001447785.1 Gekko japonicus | reverse complement strand
ACGAGCCCCCACCCACCGACCCACCCACCGACCGTTGCTGCTTCCTTCTGCCCGTGCGGAGCTCCGTGCGGGCAGAATGAGCCCCCCGTCGCTGCTTCGGGCTTGCACGCGTCGCGTGGCAGGGGGCGAGGCACAAGCCCCGCCCCCTCGTACCTCACCAGGGGGGACGGCGTCCCCCCGCGTCCCCCCCAAATGACCTCTGCTGACAAGTGTTTGTCCAGCCGCATTGGTATAGTAACCCTTGCCTTAGATTGTTGTTTATATTGTTTTCTAATTCTGTAATACCAATTCTGTTGCCATGTTCACTGAATGTTTTATGTTGTCTGATTGCATTGTTTTATATTCTGTAATCCACCCTGAGTTTCAGCTAGAAAGGCTGGCTATAAATAAAATTAAAAAGTAAAATAAAATAAATATACATGTACACACTGGAACTCCTTCCTACGTTTCAAGCCAGGCAGATTGCAAAGTATTTCTGCTGAACTATTCAAACACAACCATATCAAATAGGATTCTTTGCATGAAAATCATGTGGGCAACCCAGTAGCAATAATAAATTATAGTCTTCTACTATCCAACAATTCAAGAGATCATATCAGGAATCTGTTATTCATCTATCCACTTGACAGCCTTAATGGGAAAAGGGGAAATGGGGGTTACAGTCTGTACAGTGGACACATCTGTTTTGATAACTAAATTAAGGCCTACACAGTAAACAAGGTGAACAGAACAAGGCAGACCATCTGTGTTGCTTATTGCTTTCTTCCTCATTATTTCAATATATCATCTCATAATGCTTCAGCTAAGTCAACCATATTTTGAATTAATCCTAGGTGGGAGATTTTGTTCCTTTAGGCATGTAGAGGTTTTCAGCCTGGAAACTGGAAATAAAAGGGAGGCCTATCTGACTCTTTTAGCCATTTTTAAGTAAAACAGATATAGGGGCTGTTTAGCACTACTTGACAAGCTGAACTGAATTTTAAACAACCCCAGAATCCTTACACTATGTCTTGAAATGCTGCTTTTCAGATTCTACTTTTCTACCTTTGACAGTCCCATTTCTAATGCCTATTATATCTATGTTTATGCACAAAACACAATAAAAGGCTGTCACACAAAGTGACATTTCTACAGATTATCAAAGTAAATCTTTCTCATTTGTAAGCTGTGACAACCCTTGTGTAAATTGGTTTTAACTGTGTATGAACTAAGTACAAGAGGCACTGAAATGTTATTGAGTTTCTGCTTGGAATATTAGAGCTTCTGAAATTGAAGTGATTTTTTTTGGCACTGATTGATTTCCTTTTTTAAAAGAATTAATCCTTTTAAAGTGTTGTTGCCATCACACCCCAATTGAAGTAGTTTTAGATGTTTTCAACTTCTTAAAGATTGGTTTTGATTCGGAATTAGGGAGGGCTGTAGTAACAGCTCCTCCGATTAGCTGCTCAGAACATGTCTCCTATTTGACATCACCTTTTTGAAGATGGTTAAGAAAAGGTTCAACATCAGTGAAGGACATGTCAGGGAAAGGATACCTTCCCAGTTAGTGGACAAGATGAGCCACCATATGTTTGCTGAATTGCTTTATTTACAGCAATTGGCAATTTATAAATGGGCTCTTGTCAATTTATACCAAGGTCCTGATCCCACCAAGGGTTACCAGTAAAGGATAACAAGGCTGTTGTAGTTAAAATAGATGTCTTTTACTAGAAATAGGTTTCATACAAACAATACTGATGCACTCACACATTCAATCAAGTTCCTAAGAATTACAGTAGGAAATAAGCACAGTTGCATTAGCAGGTAGGGGTGATGAAGGGCGATACTTATCTGTCTTGCAGCTTGGTTGTTCCAATGAAGAATGGATGGGAAGAAATGGAAAACAAAGGGAGTCCACACTATCAGAACCAGCCGGAATGTGTGGGTCTCTTGACTGCAGATCAAGAGATCAATAGTAGAGGCAAGGGTTGGCGATAGCCAGTGGGGCTTAAGAGGGGTAAAAGCAGACAGGGGTTGTGGTGGGGGAGATGCTATCTAGCCAGGTAGGAGGGCCAGGTGACTGGTTCTCTCCTTTTCTAGTGGGTTCAAGAGATGGGCAGTAACTGTGCCAACCTCTTGACCCACCTACCTGTTAGTTCGTCTCAAAAACAATCCTATTGGTTGCAGGTAGGGAGGGGAGGTTACGTAGGAGGGATGGCCAATATTGTAACCTAAAACCTTACTTGAATTATGGCATCTGGACAGGTGTGAACTCCAGGTGTCAGGATACTTCATTGTTGTGCTGATGGAGTTGGCCAGTTCCATTGATAACCAAATGTTCATCTGGCAGGAAATTCCAGCTCAGGAACAAAGCGGTTGATGGGTGATACGTGACCACAAGCAGCTTGTTGTTTCATTGCTCACAATAATGGAGATTTTTGCTTCTTCACCAGGCTGTACAACTGGGTTACTGAAACCTTATTTACATGTAAGGTATGTTCAGGCACCCTCTATGTGTGTCATCACAACAGGTGACCTAAAGTGTACAGTGCTCTGAGCCTATGTGTATGTGCACAGTCCATTGTGTAGCAATAAGCAGTCCATAAAACAAATATCAGGCTTGTTCCCTAACACATATCCCTTCTAGTGGAGAGATTTTTCAATATTACATTTCTGACACAGCTGCCAAAAGCCAACAGGATCCCCCAGACACTGTTACTCATGACCTTCCTTGGTATCATCCATACTAAATCCAAATTTCATATAAAAACAAATTGTATGATGTGTCTACCTTTATGGGCCCTCACATAGTTAGAGACCTCAGAATGTTTTCTCCTTATCCCCCCTGTGTTTCTGGTATACATTCCTCAAAAGTCTGGGGACATTTTAGACATATCAGACATGGTTAAAAAAAAAGGGGGGGGGAGAATGAAACGTTATTGCCCCAGCACTCCAAATAAAAGACATGAGACCATAGGTTGGGTTCAACTAGTTAATAAAAATTATCTGATCTACATCATTACTATTAAATATGCTAATATTTAATGGGGTGGGCTACGCTAGACAGCCTATCCATGGCTATCTTTTGTTTGGCAAATCCACTCTGGCTCCAAACTCAGTCAGTGGCATCGGCCAGCCTTGTTTATCACTGCCTGCACATAATGTGCTGTGAGGTGCCAAATCTCATCCCCCTTCTCTGATGCACTGTAAAGCCACTACCACATTTAAAAAGATGTTGCTCAGCACCAAGGCTGCTCCTTCTCAAGTTCTATCCTGCCATAAAGCTAGTGGTGGGCTGTTCACTCTCCATCCTGACTGATGCCTCAGGGTGCTTGCCATTCATCCATGCCTGTCATAAGCAACCTGTCCTATCCCTGCTAAACTAATTATGGCCTAAACAGTGTGTGACCAGGCCTAATTAATCTAAGATTACAAGCATATTCTCCAAACATCACTAAGCAGGAGAAAAAAGGCTCACCACACAGACAGTCAGGGGAAACCCCCCCCCCAATTCCTGCTTGGCTTCAAATGGCAAAGGGTTAATCCTGTGATATTTAAGGGAGGGTGGTGGGTCAGATGCAGGCAGCCAAAGCCTGCTAGGAAGGGGTGATGTTTGAATACAGCACTTCCCTTACACCTTCCTATTGGACAGCCACAACTCAGCCACCCAATTGGTTCCTCATGCCATATTTGAAGAGCAGCTGGGGCAAATTGATCCCGAGCTTTACTGCTGTAAATACTTTTTTGTCCATTAAAAGTGACAAAAAACTTAGAATAATCTCATTGTAAAGAACTATGTAGCTGCTTGGTGAAAACTTCTCACACATACTCCTTCCCTTTCTGCTGCTCAGAGGCTCAACACACTGACTGGCTAGTAACCATCTGTTTGCTTTTGGCTGTAACACTTGGGAAATTTGTTAGCTGATTGTTTCTCTCCTATATTCCTATAGACTGTCCCAGTTTAGACAGCTTTTACAACCTTTCTAGCACCCTCCTTATGCCCATAATTAGTTCTGTCATGCTCCATTTGCCTCTGCCCACTGACTCCAGTGCACCATGTTTAATTTGCATTGCAGTGCAGAACAGAATACACACTGTCACTCACTCTGCTTCCCTAGTATAAGGTGCAGACGTTTTCTTGTAAATAGAATGCTTTCCTCCATGTTAGGGGCAGACCTGGCCTCTTTAAGTATTAGATCAAAGTAAAATGAAGAAGATGCTGCTAAAGCATCTATTGCTAGTTATACTAGCAGTAAAAAAGCTGAATGTCTAGTGGAAGTGGGGAAACAGATGATATTGCACTAAAGAGGAGAGTGCCTTATGAAATATTTAGGTCATCAAATAATAGAATGTATTTGAAAACCTCTAGTGTGTCTAAAGATAGGAACATCCATATTTTGGCTTGCTGGAAATGATGTCAAATCTTTCCAGTTTCTCAGGAATCCTGGGGCAAACCAGGTTTACATCAAGTGAGTTGTATGGTTTGCCATTGTTGCTGAATGGAACATTTTAAAACTTGGTACTAGACTCCAGGGTATTCCTTCAGTCCCAGGAAGAAAATGCCTTCTCTCCCCTGAAGCCAATTTATCAGGCATAAAAAGCAAGATATTCCCTAACTAAATACATAGGCATTTCAGACTAGGGATAATTTTGAATTTCTCATCTGTGCTGTTTTGACCTACTTGTTGAACATTTTTTAAAAAGGTATCATTCATTCAGATACATCAATTCAGACATCATTAATACAGATACATAAATGCAGTGTTTCTCATATTAGAAATACATGTTACAGAAGACCTGTGGTGGTTGTATAAAATATGTCATTATGCCTTCCCCTGCCCCCATAAGCCAACAATATGAAGCAGGGTAAATGGAATGCATCTGGTGATATCTCAGAAGAGCAAGGGAAAGTAAGAACTCAACATGCGGATACCATTTGCAGTGACAACCTACATCTGTCATCACATGAACTTGTACTTCAGTGGTAGGAGACACAGATTGTTTAATAATCTATTTAGAAAATATTTTGTAAAAATCTGCTATAAGTAGGTCAATTTAGTTTACAAACTTTTTTTAACAAAAGTGTAAAGTACCTGCAGCATGCCAGATCTAAAAGCAAGACCTGTGTCAAACTAAGGTGACAAGGTCCTACGACCAGTGTTCCCTCTAAGCTGAGTTAGTGTGAGCTAGCTCACAGTTTTTTAGCCTCCTGGCATACATCCGAGAGTTCTGAAAGAACTCAAATGTGAACTTGTGGATCCCCTGACAAAAATATGTCATTTTTCATTAAAATCTGCCTCCATTCCTGAGGACTGGAAGGTAGCTAATTTCACTCCCATCTTTTAAAAGGGTTCCAGAGGAGATCCGGGTAATTACAGGCCAGTCAGTCTGACATCAATACCGGATAAGTTAGTGGAAGCTGTTATTAAGGAAAGAATTAGTAGGCACATAGATGAACAAAAATTATTGAGGCAGACTCGGCATGGGTTCTGTAAGGGAAGCTCTTGTCTCACTAACCTGTTAGTGTTCTTTGAGGGAGTGAACAAACATGTGGACAAGGGGGACCCAATAGATGTTGTTTACCTTGACTTCCAGAAAGATTTTGATAAAGTTCCTCATCAAAGCCTCCTACGTAAGCTCAGTAGTCATGGGATAAAAGAAGTCCTCTTATGGATCATAAACTGGCTAATTAATAGGAAACAGAGTGAGTATAAATGGGAAATTTTTTCAGTGGAGGGTGGTAAGCAGTGGGGTACCACAGAGATCAGCACTCGGTCCGATGCTTTTTAACTTGTTTATTAATGATTTGGAGTTGGGAGTAAGCAGTGAAGTGGCTAAATTTGCGAATGATACAAAGTTGTTCAGGGTGGTGAAAAGCAGGGAAAATTGTGAGCCACTCCAAAGGGATCTGTCAAGGATAAGCGAGTGGGCATCAATGTGGCAAATGGGGTTCAATGCGGCCAAGTGCAAAGTGATGCACATTGGAGCCAAAAATGCTAACTATAAATACACATTGATGGGGTCCAAACTGGCAGAGACTGACCAAGAGAGAGATCTTGGAGTTGTAGTAGATAACTCACTGAAAATTTCGAGACAGTGTGTGACTGTAATAAAAAAGGCCAACAATATGCTGGGGATTATTAGGAAGGGAACTGAAAACAAATCAGCCAGTATCATAATGCCCCTGTATAAATTAATGGTGTGACCTCATTTGGAGTACTGTGTACAGTTCTGTTCACCACACCCCAAAAAGGATATTATACAATTGGGAGAGGTGCAGAAAAGTGCAATTAGAATGATAAAGGAGTTGGAACACTTTCCCTATGAAGAAAGGTTAAAGCACTTGGGACTCCTTAGCTTGGAGAAATGACAGCTGAGGGGTGACATGATCGAGGTTTATAAGATTATGCATGGGATAGAGCAGGTAGAGAAAGAAGTACTTTCCTTCCTTTCTCACAATACAAGAACTCATGGGCACTCAATGAAATTGCCGAGTTGATGGGTTAGAACAGATAAAAAGAAGTACTTCTTCACCCAAATAGTGATTAATACATGGAATTCACTGCCACAGGAGGTGGTGGTGGCTACAAGCATGGACGGCTTCAAGAGGGAATTATATAAGCATATGGAGCAGAAGCCCATCAGTGGCTATTAGCCACAAGGTATAGATAGGGACTCTCTCTCTGGGGCAAGTGATGTACTGTATTCTTGGTGCTTGGGGGGGGCAACAGTGGGAGGGCTTCTAGTGTCATGGCCTCACTGCTTGACCTCCTGATAGCACCTGGTATTTTTGGCCACTGTGTGACAGAATGTTGGACTGGATGGGCCATTGGCCTGATCCAACATTGACTTCTCTTATGTTCTTTTGTTCTGAAGAAAAAATGATCTAAGTGGCAGGAGCAAAGCCATGAATAAATAATAAATCAACAATAAAAATGTAAATAGAAACAAGTAGAAGAGATGACAATTGTTGTCCTGGGGTCCTTCTCAGGGACAAATCTGGGTGATGGAAGGGTGGGATTGTGTAGCAAACTTGGCAGGGTTTGCCCTTCCATTGGTTCCAAGGAGCAGAGTAGACAGTGTTAGAGAATGAGATTGATATTTGCTTTATGGACTATTTATTGCTACACACAATGGACTGTGCACACACACACACAGGCTCAGAAAGCTGTACACTATAAGTCACCTGTTGTGATCACACACATAGAAGGTGCATGCACATGCCTTACACGTGAATAAGGTTTCAGCTACACAGTTACCTAGGCTGGTGAAGAAGCACAAACGTCCATTATTGTGAGTAATGAGAAACAACTAGTCTGAGAAGAAACTGCCCCATTGCAGAACTGATAGTAGTCACGTACCACCCATCACTGCTTTGTTCCTGAGAAGGCATTTCCTGCCAAATGGACATTTGGTTATCAATAGAATGGCCAGCTTCATCAACACTACAATGGAGCATCTTGACACCAAGGTTTCACACCTGCCCAGATGCCATACTCTGAGTAAGGTTTTAGATTACAATATTGGCCACTCCTTTTAGGTAACCACCCCTCCCTACATGCAACCAATAGGATTGTATTGGGGACAGACTGACAGGTAGGTGGGTCAAGAGGTTGGCAAGGCCACAACCCATCTTCTGGACCCCCAATAAAAGGAGAGAACCAGTCACATGGCCCTCTCTCTCTCCTACTTGATCAACTAGCATCTCTCCTGCAACAACCCGTCTGCTTTTACCCCTCTTAAGTCCCACTTGCTATCCCCAACCCTTGCCTCTACTGCCCACACATTCTGGCTGGTTCTTGTCGTGTGTGAATTCCCTTTGTTTTCTATTTCTTCCCATCCATTCTTCATTGGAACAACCAAGCTGCAAGACAGATAAGTATTGCCCACCATCACCCCTACCTGCTAATGCAACCGTTCTTATTTTAATACTGTAATTCTAAGGAACTTGTTTGAATGTATGAGTGCATCAGTATTGTTTGTATATTTTTTTAAGTAAAAGACATCTATTTTAACCACAACCGCCTCGAATCTTTTACTGGTAACCCTTGGTGGGAACAGGACCTTGGTATAATTGGCAAGAACCCATTTATAAATTGCCAATTGCTGTAAATAAAGCAATTTGGCTAACAACAGGTAAGTGTGGTATTCACAACTGCTTTACTGGAATGTCTCCTGTACAGTGTGAGGACCATGGATAAGTTCCCTCACTCCCTGCACCAGCTGTGTGACACCTTTTCTCATGCCTGCCTCTATGTGCTTCACTCCAACACTACTCTGTTCCTCTCCACGGTGGCTCTCAGGTACCTCCCTAAGAGCTGTGCCTGACCTGGTTGCTGGGGGAGGAGCCCCAGCCATCTCCACCCCTGGCATCCTACCCAACCCAATGGGATGCTTTTGCCTATTAGAGCCACTGCCACCCCAATTACCCTACTGCGGCTCATTCTTTCCAGGGTGGGATGGCTATGACCTCTTCCTGGCTTCCTCAGCTGGGCTTGGCTCCCATAGTCACAGCAGTTTTCATCCCTAGTATACAGCTTGGCAAGTAAAATCTCAGATTCAGAAAGTAAAAGTAGACAAGATAGGGCTAGACAGACATGTAACAGAATATCAACACAAACCTGCTCAGAATCCGTGTCTGTTTCCCAGGTTCAAGGATCTGCATGTACTGAGATTTGCCCACAACATCTTATCCTGGAAGACACTGAGAGATCACCATTCATTCAGGTACTGACCTGCATTGTGGACATTGTCAAAAGCTGTTCTAACCCAAAATCCTGCTTTTAACTGTCGTGCCTCTGATCATTATAGAATACTAGGAATAATGCTTGTTGTGGAAATAAATACAATGAGCTGTAGAAAGAGGCTCTGGGAGAGTGCCAAGGCCTTGGGCACTCAGTGTCAATGTGCTGTAGCAAACTCAGCAAAGTATAATGACACAGAGTCCAGCATTTTCTCCAGAGGAACTGATCTCTGCTACGGTACCTGAAGTTGTAATTTTCAGTGATCTTCAGCCCTCACCTGGAGATTGGCAACAATTGTTACCCAGGAGGGAATGGCTGGTTTGGAGGGTGGAGTCTATGGCATTGTACCTATCTGAGGCCCCACCCCTCCTCAAACCTCACCCTCTCCAGGCTCCACCCCTCAAATCTCCAGCAATTTTCCAACCTGGAGTTGGCAACCCTATCTCCTTCCCAGCCAATCATCAACATACCTTTATTTCACCCTCACTCTTCAGCTTTCCATTTCCCCACATACACACACCTGCAGCCTCTTCTGCAGATACCAAGGGTTGCCAGAGTCCACCATTTTCTCCAGGGGAACTGATCTCTGCCATCTGGAGAGCAGTTGTAATTCTGAGTGATCTCCAGCCCTCACCTGGAGATTGGCAACAATGGTTTCCCAGGAGGAAAAGTAGTATTTCTCTGCAATGGGGACCAACACAGCTTACATCATTCTCCTCTCCCCCTTTTGACTTGCACAACAACCCTGTGAGGAAGGTTAGGCTGAAAGTCTGTGATTCGTCGAAAATCACCCACTCTGCTTCTACCTGGATCTAGCAGACCCTGCTCTGAAGCATTGACTGCTAGGCCTAGGGCAGCCGACCTCCAGGTGGAGCCTGAAGATCACCAGGTATCACAACTGAACTCCAGGCAACAGATCTCTCCCCCCCCCCAGAGAAAATAACTGCTTTGGAAGGTGGGATGTATGGCATTCTGTTCAGCTGAGGCCTCTCCCCTCCCCAAACCCTGGCCTCCATGGACTCTACCAGAAAATCTCCAGGAATCTCCCTACCTGGAGCTGGCAACCCTAGTCAGGACTTGCCCCAATGAGTTCCTCACAAAGGCCTGCAAAGGGTTTCCTTCCTTTGTCTGAACCAAGCTTGGTTCTGTACTATGGCGAAACGGGCTCCAGTTTACAAAGCTGTTCACCTCCCACCCTTGTCCTATGGGCGTATCTCACTCCTTAAGTTCACTGCCACCACTCATGGAATTGTCACTGCCTTTTTAGAGGGACAGTGAGACTCCTCTGGCCGATTCTCCCTATTTGGAGATGGAATACCCAATCTTTGGGGGATTCCTGGAAACTTGGCAACCCAAGGGTATGACCTTTCCTTGGGCTACCCCCTCTCTTTGGACTGAACCTAAGACTGAGCCAGCTGAGGCTGAATGCGGCGAAGACAGAGGTCCTATGCCTGAGTCAGGGCGGTTCAGGGGTAGGGATCCCACTCCCAGCCTTCGGTGGGGCACCATTGGTGCCAGCGACGGAGGGTAGAAGTCTGGGAGTGCTCCTGGATGCCTCCTTAACAATGGAGGCCCAGGTAGCAGCCACTGCTAAGTCGGCCTTTTACCACCTTTGGCTGATTCGGCAGTTGGTTCCCTTCCTCAGCTGTGACGACCTGGCTACAGTGATCCATGAAATGGTCACCTCGAGACTAGACTACTGTAATGCTCTTTACATGGGGCTGCCCTTGTCACAAATCCGGAAGCTGCAACTAGTGCAGAATGCCACAGCCAGGCTTTTGATGGGCCTCCCTAAATGGGAGCACATCCGGCCTGCGCTGAAGGCACTGCACTGACTGCCAGTAGCATACTGAATTTGCTTCAGGGTGCTGGTACTTACCTTTAAAGCCCTATATGGCCAGGGTCCAACATTTCTGAGGGACCGTCTTTCCCATACATACCCCAGAGAGCACTACGGTCAGGATCACAACATCATCTGACCATCCCTGGTCCTAAGGATGCCAGACTTGTGGCCACTAGGGTCCGGACCTTTTCAGTGGCAGCTCCACACTGGTGGAACAAGCTCCCAGAAGAGATCAGGCCCCTGCAGGATCTTTTACAGTTCCACAGAGCCTGCAAGATGGAGCTCTTCCACCAGGCTTTCAATTAGAAGCCGCTACACCACTACCACCAACTCTGGTGGGTGTGGGTTGGCCTGGCCTGGTGCTTGTGCCATACAATCATGCAATGCCAAAGACCACTGAATTGGAAATAATTGTTGTTTACCATACAGTATGCCATCTTAAGGACTGAAAGACAACTACTACCACTAGCACTTTAATTGTCAGACTGTGTAATGTTTTAATGTTTTAACTTTTGTATACGATTTTATGGTACTGGTACCAATTAATGTAAGCCACCCTGAGCCTGATCGCGGGGATGGTGGTGTATAAATTGAAGTAATAAATAAATAAATTGTGCAGAGAAGGGGAGACTATGTGGTCAGAGCACAACACAGATTATTATCCCAAATTAAAGAATTTATTTAATTATTTAAACAGTTATGGCACACAAACACACTGTAGGAGTAAGCACACACTATGAACCAACAGAGGATAACTCAACAGGGGTTAAACACAATCCTCTTTCCCCACACATAATACTCTCTACCTCTGGAGGATGTGGGCTCAGGATTGGATCTTTTCTTGGACCGGCCGCTGGCTCTACTTCAGCCTATCTCTCTTGCCCAAGAGAGTAGGGAAACTTTCATTCATTCCCCAGTTCAGCCGACTGTGGAGTGGCTGAATTTCTTCTTCCAGGAATGAAGACTGCCTTCTCCCTGGATGGGCTGCAGTCTATATTGATGCTGCTCCACCCATTGGGACAGTCCTTGTTTTCCCACACTTTTTGGCCTTGGGGCAGCTGGGAACTGTAGGTCAGCAGATGAGGAAGCCCCATTCAACCCAGTGAGTGATACTCCTGCAAGCCCCTCTCTGGAACTACAGCTCAATTAAACCTGATGGGGCAACATTTTAAACAAAGAACCACAGCCATCTTACAAACACAGCTAAATGCTATTTCGTTACACCTACCAACAGCCACAGAGGGAAGAGTTATTCCCAAGCAGGAGAACTGTCTTCATCAAGAAATAAAGCCATTCTGATAGGGCACAGTGGCTGAAGGGGGAGTAGGCAGGGAAGAGGAGCGGACCCAGCACCTAGCACACAGCCTTGGCCCACCGTCAGAGTGACAGGTCAGGGAGTCAAAGGCTGTGGGAGCGTGTGGAATGTTAAGAAAAGAGTCAAACAAAAAGAGGATTATATATAAGGAGAGATAGTTTTTTAAAAAGCTAAACATTGGTCCCATAATTCTCTTGCTTTTCCTTCTTTCTATTTTTTGAGATAGTGAAATGTTCTTAGCTATAATGAACCAAGTAATACACTCTGAATTCTTAGTTCCATTGACATGCATTTGTCTTAGAGAATTTTAAGTAGCCTGACAAACCTTACTTCTCCCTTTCTGCTTCACCTCGACATAAATCATTTCATTTTTAGATCCATTATGCAAAAGTCAAAAAAGTGGCTCCATTTTTAATAAGTTAGATGAATTGCAATTCAGTTTTTTAAAAAAGTAATGGAGTGAGAGGCTCTTCAGCCTTGTTAATTGGGTTAAGTCAATTCAGCCTTCCATCCAAGCCAAGATATTCATTAGGGGAAATGCCACCCAATATTACATAGCAATGAAGTCAAAGAGAATAAGTTTCACCTTGATTCTGTATAATAACATCTAATCTACATTAAAATCATTTAAAATTAGGAATAAGAGGTGTGTAAGGGCCAACAAGTGTGGAACTCATTGCATGTGATTTGAAATGCAACTTTAACCTGAGTTACACCCTTCTAAACCCATTGACTTAATGGACTTAGAATGGTGTAACTGTGTTAAGGACTGCACTGCTAATGTCCTAGTCTGAGTGCTCAGACAATGGAAATTGGTATGAATTCTACTGTTTTAACTAGGGCTAAGTGAAATTAATTCTATATTAACTAGAGCAGGAGAAAGCAGAAGGTAGACCATGTTTCACAGGTAAACCACTGGCAAATTTTTCATAGACCATCAAACACTTAAAGACTGATAGGATTTTAACAAACATCGGTGATCTGATGCTAATCGCATCCAGCAAGGCACTTGCATTCTTAAACAGAAGATCATGTAAATGCAGAATCACTGAATACCAATTAGATGTGCCTTAACTGTTGAAAGAGACATGTATGTACTCTTGCTTTGTTAATTTAATCCAAAAGAGTATCCTAGTTTTAAAAAAGAAGTAGGCCATCCAAGACTAAAGTCATCCTACAGATGGAGGTGGCCATGTTGTAGTTGTTTTAAAGGCAAAATATGGAGGATGGTCCACATGGGAAACCACTCTTGGGCAAACAGTTGCCATGGAATAAAGGAAAGAAAGATGTGAATATGGTCTTTACAGGTCCAGTGCACATCTACCTCACAATGAGGGTTGTGCGCTATTGGCAAAGGCGATTGAGCGCACAGGCCATTTTGCCACCGGGATGAAAGGGAGATTGACAGCTGCACTGAGATGCAGCGTGTCTCACCTGAGTGGGCGGGGCTGGCCTTTATAGGCTCGGCCCCATTCCCCCTCTGTCAGTTGCACCTCGTGCAGGCTCTTCTGGTTTTGGAGTTTATCTTAGAGGGCATTGGTGCACTGAGAACTGGCTGCAGGATTGGGTTCTGGGCAGGTTGGGTCAAAGACCTAACCTTTCTGAAGTTCTTTCCAATTCTGGTAGCAGTGGGGCTGTGGACAACAGATTTTGCTGGACATACAGTCCATTTCTGGTGCGACAATCTTGGCACAGTTCAAGTCATTACTTCAATGACCTCTAAGTCAGCTCGGGTCATGACATTGGTTAGAGCCTTCACTTTAATCTGCCTCAAAAACAATATTTTGTTTAAAGCACGGCATGTACCGGGGGCTAATAACGGGGTCGCTGTTGCTCTCTCCCGAAAACAGATTGATAAGTTCTGTCTGTTGGCCCTGGAAGCAGATCAGTCCCTGGTAAGGATGCCCATGAGTTTTTTGGGGATTGGTGGGCTGAGTCTGACAGGGCAATTGGACTAGCTTTAGCTCCATCAACTAGGAAATTCTACAGGAGGGTCGGTCATGATTTTACGAACTTTAGGCAGTCAGTGGGCCTACCTCAGGTTTGGCCCATTCCAGTGCCTCAATTCAGTTTTGTGTGTATTCTAAGAAGAGAGGTTTGGCTGTAAGGACTATCAAGGGTCAGCTGTCTTCCTTGGCATATGCCAGTAAAGCGTCAAGTTTTGCTAATTATACAGGGGATTTCAGAGTTAGGAAGACACTGGAGGGTTGGTCCCAAGAGAGTATTCATGCATTGGACACTAGGGAACCATTGTCCCCAGCAATTCTTAAAGGCCTTCAGGTCTTATGGCCAAACATCTGCACTGACATGTATGAGACCGCTCTTTTTCATGCAGCTGCATTATTAGCCTTCTTCGGGGCACTGCACATTAGCAAATTAGTGGTTGCATCACATCAGGATACTTCTGGGAGGGCTCTTGCTTTTGGTGACTTGACCATGTCGGTAGATAAGGCTAGGGTGGTTATTCTGCATTCCAAGACTGACCAGTGGGGGAAAGGCGCGGTCCTGGAGCTTGGTCAGTGCTCTGATCAGGAGTTATGCCCGGTATGGGCGCTGCGGCATTATCTTGCCTGGAGGGGGTCAGAGGTTGGCATTTTATTTCACCATAGAGATGGTTCCCCTCTGACCAAGTTTCAGTTTTGGTCGCTGTCCCAGAAGGCACTGAAGAAGCTGGGTTTGGGGGCCTTTCGTTTCGGAACCCACTCCTTCAGGATTGGGGCTGCAGTCACCGCAGCAGACATGGGGTGTTCCACCACTGATATTCGGACAATTGGCCGCTGGTGTTCCCGCGCGTATAAGAGTTATGTTCAAAAGAGCAAGTTTTAAGTTTAGATGTTGACAGAACTCTCATTACAGATGCTGTTGGCAGGCTGAAGAGGAAAGACGTTCTGGTCTGAGGCCACAGCATGATCTTCTGGGCCGCCCACCGCACCAGGAGGACCCCTGTAGGATCACAGCTGGGCCTCAGCGGGTGGGCCCATGTTGAATGGTTAGGGAGGAGAGGCATGAGATGGCCCAGACTCCTCCCTTTGTTGTTTGGGAAATGGCAGGGGCCTCCCCTGCAGGTCTTGGTTATCCACCTTGGGGGTAACGATTCGGGCCTGCTGAAAGGCATAGCATTGGCAATTCAGCCAAGGCTGAGCTCACCACCATTAAAGCAAGGTGGCCTGGTACGCTGATTGTTTGGTTGGCAATCTTACTGCGCCGTGTCTGGCGTGGCCTTGAGGACCCCCAGGGTTTGGACAGGGCCTGTTAGAAGGTGAACCGACATATGGAGAAGGCACTGGAGGTAGGTTTGAGTCATTTTCTCCCTCATCCGGGTATTCGGGTCTAGCTTGACGTACACAGGGATGATGGCATACATTTGTCAAACAAGGGCAATGACATATTCCTGGAGGAATTGCAGCAAGGGATTAAGGCAGCCGTGGGCTTTTAGGTGGCCGTGGCGGCCAAAGCAGAGGCTTGGCCTTGCCTGTGGCAGCGTAGGGTGGGAAAGAAAGCAGAACCGGTAATCACTTTCAGCCAGTTCCGGTTTGGGACCAGGGAGTCATCAGGAACGGCCCCAGGGCTGTAGGGCTTAGGGCTGGGAATGGTGACCACCTCAGGGAGCCTCTTGGGTAAGCTCCTCCCTGAGGCTGTAGGGCTTCAGGGGTAGGTGCTCCTGGGGGGGGGTGACCTGTGTGCTGGGCTGCCGGTCGTGGGCCAGAGACTTGGCCCTAGACTGGGGCTAGTGACTTTCCCATACATCTAGGCAAGGAGGTTGGCTGGAGTGCCCCCTGCCTGGCCTGTTCTGCTCCTACTTAGTTCACTTGCTGTTGATTTATTATGCAAAATAAATAGTTAATAAAGTGGCCCTTGTTTGAATTCCAAACAGTTGTCTGTCTCATTATTTCCGGCTCATGGGGCAATGCCAGGTTCCATTCTTTTTTATTTTATAGATATGAGGCTGGGATCATGTTAAAATACAAATGCAATGATTAGTTTGAAATCTGAAAGTATAATACATTTCAGACTTTCCCCAAACCTTTATAAAATCACACACACTGTCAGCCTTAATGCAATTGTAATACCTGGTAACATTGCTCCTGCTAGGGTTTCAGGGTTGGTGTTGTTTTTTTTATACATTCGACTTTCGACTTTATATCCCGCTCAGACCCCCTTGTCTAGGGGGTCTCTGAGCGGCTTACAGGTCGGTGCTAGTCACCATTGTGTTCCTTAACTAGGGCCACACATATTTTTGGGGTGGGGGAATCTACCAGCACCCCTATGGTGGTGATTGGTGTTGGCCTATCCTCTTTTCTCCGTTGGCTCCGGTATTGGCGGGGTGCTTCTATTAGGCACTGGGTGGTAATTCTCTTCTGAGGCGCGCGACTTCTGCCTCCTTCCAGTTTCAGCCACGTCCTTTCAGGCTCCGCTGTACCGGTGCTCGGCGTCCTCGCGCGCTCTTTCCTCCACGGCGGCCACCCGATAGTTCATTGTCCAGCCACCAGGGATCACTCCTCTGGTTGCACCCGTTCGCCGCTGCTGCCACCGCCGCATTACCACGCCACGCCGTCCTCTGGAGCCGATGTCTCGCCGCCGCCACCGCCGTTCTCAACCACCACACTAGGCAGGGTGCCCCCCACCCCGCTACGGGTGGATACCCATTTATCTACTTGCAATTACGTTGCTTTCGAACTGCTGGGTGGGCAGGAGCTGGGACAAGGGTCGAGAGCTCACCTCGACCACGGTGGTACTCGAACAGCCATAGTGGCTGTTCGAATGATGTTACTGAGCAGGCATTAACTGCCTGCGCCACCGCTCCCCACTGCTTACACCACCCTAAGGATCTGCTTACACCACCCTAAGGATCTGCGGTGGCTCAAGTGGTTAAGACACTGAACTGCAGGTTGCGGAAGGTCAGTAGTTCAGCAGTTCGATACCCGAGTTGCTGCATGATGGAGTGAGCTCCCGTCTCTAGTTCCAGCTCCTGCCAACCTAGCAGTTCGAAAGCAAGAAATTGCAAGTAGATAAATAGGTACAAACTTCGGTGGGAAGGTAGCAGCATTCCGTGCACCTTGGTGTTTAGTCATGCCGGCCACATGACCACGGAAATGTCTTCAGACAGCGCTGGCTCTTTGGCTTTGAAACGGAGATGAGCACCGCAACCCTAGAGTTGGACTCGACTGGCTTTCGAGCAAGGGAACCTTTACCTTTCTACACCACCCTGCATAAAAGTATTAGCTGACTAAAAAGCTTTAAAAGAAGAAAGCACTTCACTTTTGAAAAGAATTGCAGTTGAATAAGGGAGATGAAGTCCTTCTTCAGAATTTATTTTCAGGACAGCTTGTTTGTTCTTTCCATCTACTATTTAATATGTAATGCTGGGCAGAGAACCCACAGAGAAGGTGTACTCATGGATTAGAGCCTTTTAAAGTGATTAGGAAATGCTTCAGCATTTGATAAGTGGGCTGAACTGGATCTGACCTCTTGCATGGTGATAACAAGCAATGCCTGCTAGCACTTTCCAGAAGATTAGCAAAGCCGTTGCTTTCACTAAACAAAACCAGGAGCCAAACACTTTAAAAATGTTTCCATCTCTCACTTAAAATTGTTTATGTGTGGGTCAAAAATCTAATGATGCCAGTGTCTTGTCGCTTAATCATCACTACGTAACCTACTCTACAAATTATTATTGCAAAATTGATGCATAAGATACCCCTGTTCCTTACCCAGAGAGATTATGACTGGAAATTAATTTTATTTCAGGCCTGATGGGTCTATATGCCCCCCACTGTCAAAGGAGAAGTCAGACTACTGCAATTTAAAACAATTGTTTTTCCTACTGGAGATTAATATTTTTTCCAACTACAGGAGTAATTTCCAGAGGCAAGAGGTTGCAAATCTGGAGTATTGTTTCTCCTCGACTAAAACTTCTGTAAAGCCATTTTTGCTTCCTACTGGGGATAAAAGTAGAGTATAAGTGAAGCAAGTATTTATATATCTAATTTTTAATGTAGCTCCATCTGTAGATAATTAAATCCAGGGACTGGGGCCACAGAGAGACAAGACAGAGCTTTCCACAAACCTGAGAAAAGCCCCAGATTTGCAGAAAAACCTGAAATCTTTTTTTTAAAAAAATAAGAACATAAGAGACGCCAATGTGGGCTCAGACCAAAGGTCCATCCAGTCCAACACTCTGTCACACAGTGGCCAAAAATCCCAGGTGCCATCAGGAGGTCCATCAGTGGGACCAGGACACTAGAAGTTCTCCCACTATTGCCCCCCCAAGCACCAAGAATACAGAGCATCACTTGCCCCTAAGTTCCTATCTATACCTTGTGGCTAATAGCTACTGATGGACCTCTACTCCATATGTTTATCTAATACCCTCTTGAAGCTGTCCATGCTTGTAGCCTCCACCACCTCCTGTGGCAGTGAATTCCATGTGTTAATCACTCTTTGGGTGACAAAGTACTTCCTTTTATCTGTTCTAACCCAACTGCTCCGCAATTTCATTGAGTGTCCACGGGTTCTTGTATTGTGAGAAAGGGATAAAAGTACTTATTTCTCTACTTGCTCTATCCCATGCATAATCTTGTAAACCTCAGTCATGTCACCCTCAGCCATCATTTCTCCACACTAAAGAGCTCCAAGCGCTTTAACCTTTCTTCATAGGGAAAGTGTTCCAACCCCTTTATCATTCGAGTTGCCCTTTTCTGCCCTTTTTCCAAAGCTATAATATCCTTTTTAAGGTGTGGTGACCAGAACTGCACACCGTATTCCAAATGAGGTCTCACCATTGATTTATATAGGGGCATTATGATATTGGCTGATCTGTTTTCAGTACCCTTCCTAATAATACCCAGCATAGCATTGGCCTTTTTTATTGCAGTCACACACTGTCTCAACGTTTTCAGTGAGTTATCTACTACAACTCCAAGATCTCTCTCTTGATCAGTCTCTGCCAGTTCAGACCACATCAATAGTAGGGGATGGGGAAAATGAAATCCCCCCTGTCAGTTCTTGTGAGTCCCCTGGCTGTCAATGTATCTAATTCTCCATGTGGCTCCATCTGTGGATACTCAAATCCAGAGACTGGAATGTGGAACAGACAAGACAGATCTTTCTACAAACTTGATAAAAGCCCATGGTTTCTAGAAAAAAACAGAAACGCTTTAAAAAGGCAGGGAGGAGTCAAACCCCCTCTAATAACAGAAGTAGCAATCCTTACAATATTACCAGCCTTCTAACCTTGATTTCCATCAGTAAAAGGCATGGGGAGGAGGCAGGGCTCTTTCCCAGGACTATGTTGTTCTCCCAGTCCACGCCTGCTCATGTCCCTCCTGCCTTGGATCACAGGGATCACGGGGAAAAAGCCAACATGGAAAAAAGCCCACACAGAAAAAAGCTCATACATAAAAAGCCCACCGAGAAAAAAGCCCACACGGAAAGAAGCCCACATGGAAAAATACCATGTAAAGCACCATAGATATTTATAATTGTGGATAACCATTCATCTCCATTTATTAGAATGAATAGGTACCAGGGCTCTTTTTGTAGAAAAAGCTGAGCAGGAAATCATTAGCATAATAGGCCACACCCAACAGCAGGAACTCATTAGCATATTAAGCCACATCCATGACAGTGCAGATCTACCCTCACAGAGGAGGGAGAGCTTGTACCTGAATAAACCTTGATCTTAAAGGTGCCACTGGACTCTTTTGGATAGCTAGCTATGGGAGGGGGCACACAGATCTGCCTTCACAGAGGAGCTTGTACCTGAAAAAACCTCGATATTAAAGGTGCCACTGGACTCTTTTGGATAGCTAGCTATGGGAGGGGGCACACAGATCTGCCTTCACAGAGGAGCTTGTACCTGAAAAAACCTCGATATTAAAGGTGCCACTGGACTCTTTTGGATTGCTAGCTATGGGGGGGGGATGCACAGATCTGGAAAGAAAGAAAGAAAGAAAGAAAGAAAGAAAGAAAGAAAGAAAGAAAGAAAGAAAGAAAGAAAGAAAGAAAGAAAGAAAGAAAGAAAGAATATTGCTTCAGAAACCACAAACTGGCCAAAATTCATTACGAACTTTACTTCATCAACCAGTTTGTGCCCATCCCTAAGTATAAAGTGGTCCTTCACCCAATCATTAGGCTCCTTTAAAAAAAAATAGCTATGGGTGAGAAAGTGAGGACGGTACTGTGGGTCTTGTAAAAAAAATAATACCAGTCAGACACAAAGGCTGGAATCCTAAGAATACTTTCCTGGGAGTAAGCACCACTGAATGAAATGGGACTTACTTCCAAGTATACTTACTAAGGTTTTCTCTCTAAGATTTTCTTGTGAGCCAATTGCTCATTGTATGGCTTTAGTTAACTATTGTCAAATATGTTATATAAATCCAAAATTCATACTGTGACATATTTTTGATGTAATTATGGTATCATTTGTTAATAAGAACAGGAGTGATGGTTGCCTAAACTCTACTCCTATTGCAATCAGGAACAAACAAAGAAATGTACAAAAGATAGCTATAGCTGTAGACACATCCAAAGAGAAACTGGAACAGGAGTCATTAATGATAAGGGCGACTGCCTAGGACTGCCCTAACTCTACCTCACTTGCTGCAGGAACTTGAGAACACCCACACTATGTGATCTGTCGACTCTGTAAAACTCCTATGAAAGTCTGCACTCAAGTACAGAACAATTGAACCACTAGCAAAATAACCCTTAATAGATAATTTTTTTTGTTTTTAATAATAGTTCTTGCTTTGTTTTGTTTGTATTTAAATTCCTTTTATAAAGATGACAACTGAAGATGAGTGTTCCAGGATAAAAAGCAGTCAAAAGAATTGTTCAGTGAATTATTCACATTTATAGAAACAATACTTAGCATTGTTATAAGTTAAACCAATTTATGATAAAACTTTAACAATGTAATTTCATTCTTTTCACAATAACACCTAATTTGCTGTTGTAATTAGCATGATTATGTAACTTGCCAATGATTGAAGTCTTTCTGTTCCAGTGAAGTTAATACATTAAAAATCCTTGACCATTATTTGTCACTATTGGATCAATCAATGACAAACCACAGAAGAGACTGATAGATGGAGTATGGAGCTCTTTGTCTCACCATCTCCAAATAAAGATACCACACACAATAAGTGGTTTCAACTGGTATTTATTTATTAAACTGATCTGACCCTTATTAATACCAAAAAGTCCCTGGCCCTAGTTGAGGCAAGTCGGACATCCCTAGGGCCAGGGACAACCAGGAGATGCTGGTTCGTAGAATGTAATATTCTATGGGGCTCATATGGGGAAAGGTGGTCTCGAAGATATGCGGGTCCCTGGCCATATAGGGCTTTGAAGGTAAGCACCAACACCTTGAAACAGATCCAGTATTTGATGGGCAGCCAGTGCAGGTCATGCAGCACCAGGCACATGTGCGTTTATACAAGCAATGGCACCAACACCTGTGCTGCTGCATTCTGCAGTAGCTGAAGCTTCTGGGGCAGAGTCAAGGGAATCCCCATGTGGAAAGAATTACAATAATCCAATCTGGAAGTGACCGTTGAATGGGTCACTGCAGCCAGATCGCAGGGGATGAGGTATGGGGCCAACTGCCAGATCTGCCTCAGTGGCAGTGACCTGGGCTCCCATAGCCAGGAATCCAGGAATACTCCTAGGTTCTTTACCCTAGGCATTGGCACCAATGGGCCCCCGTCAAAGGCTAGGAACCTAATTCCCAGTACTAGCTCCCCTGATCCAGATGCAGGACCTCTGTCCTTGATGGATTCAATTTCAGTCTGCTCTGTTGTAACCATCCAGCCATGGCCTGTAACGCCCTGTCCAGATGTTCAGGGGCAGAGTCTGGGTGGCCATTCATCAGTATACAGAGCTGGATGTCATCCACATATTGGTGACAACCCAGCCCATACCTCTGAATAACCTGGGCAATGGGGCACATATAGATGTTAAATAACACTGGGGAGAGAATTGACCCCTGTGGCACACCACATCCAAGTGAGTGCCACTAAGACAACTCTCCCCCCAGCACCACCCTCTGTCCCCGATCATGGAGAAAGAGGCCAGGCACTGTAAGGCTAATCTCTTTATCCCCACCTCAGCATGGCGGTGGGTCAACAGTTCATGGTTGAATGTATTGGATACTGCTGACAGATCAAGATGAATCAGCAATGCTGAACCACCTTGAGCCAGATGTCTTAAACAAAAGCCCACACTATTCCAGGCAACTAGACATAATTAGAACAACTGTTGGAGTGTTTACAGGTTCTCTCCTTGATGTCATGAAAGAGTTAATCTATTGTTTCTCTATGCTAATTGTTAGATAGGTAGGACCAATGGGTGTCAAGTCGAAGTTGCCATGATAGAAGGGGAAGACCCTTGCATAATGAACTGACCTCTAGGCTGGTCATTGGTTAGGGTTAATTGGGAGATGTTGCCTGAGTTTTGTCATGTAGGCATTTTGGGTTGGATTACAAAGCCAGAGCATCTCTCCTAGAGCAGGCTTCACAGCTTGGACAGTGAAGATATTTCTACAGCTTGCAATTGACAGAAGAGGGGAGAATTGGGTGAGCTGCATCACCAAAGTGGATTTTAAATCGCCAGCCTACCAGTAAGGTTGTTTGCCGAGGATCACCCAAGCACCAGCAGTGGAGGATGCAACCAAACAGTCCAGGGAACCAGGAGTGAATCAAGCCCCTCCCTAATATCAGATTCAGGGCTTACTGAACAAAATTTCCCCATATGGAGAGACTGGGTGCAGTGTGCACTTCGCGTACAGGATGCCCTGGAGGCCATTGAAAAAGATGTACCCCAAAACAAACCAGGAAAAAAAGGCTTTCCTTAAATTGGAGGCAAAAGCCCAGATAACTATTCTATAAGAACATAAGGGACGCCAATGTTGGATCAGGCCAAAGGCCCATCCAGTCCAACACTCTGTATCACACAGTGGCAAGAAATACCAGGTGCCATCAGGAGGTCCACCAGTGGGGCCAGGACATTAGAAGCCCTCCCACTGTTTACCCCCCCCCCCAAGAACCAAGAAGACAGAGCATCACTTGCCCCAGAGCCCCTATCCATACCTTGTGGCTAATAGTCACTGATGGACCTCTGCTCCATATGCTTATCTAATTCCCTTTTGAAGCCGTCCATGCTTGTAGCCGCCACCACCTCCTGTGGCAGTGAATTCCATGTGTTAATCTCTCTTTGGGTGAAGAAGTACTTCCTTTTATCCGTTACTGCTAGTGACATAGAGAGTCCAATTGTGGCAAAAACAAAAACTGCAAAATAACTGTTTTAGGCTCTTAAAAGCAAATATGAGCACCAGTCACAAAAGAACGTTATGTCCCTAAGGCTGAGACTGTACACCCAAAGAATGCGGGAGGGAGACGATGTTGGAAAGTACGTGGGGAAAAAAATATGGGGCTAGTTTTGGAACTGGAACTTGCTGGTGTGGAACTGGGTGAAGACAGAATAAATACAGCTACATCGATAAGTTTCCCAGCCTTATTTGCTACACAGAAAGCTGCTTTAGAATTGAGAGAGAAGCAATCTCTTGAATTTACACTTTCATTTCTGAGAGATGAGGGTCTGCAAATATTTCTTAATAATGCCACTGAAAGTGCTGAAATTGAAACAGATTAAAGAAAAGGTTGTTGTTTGATTTCACTGCAATAAAGCTGGTAATGTTGCGAGATTCTGTAGAGAGAGGAGGGGCATTGAGCAGCATGGAGAAAAGCATGCTCTGTCAAGCAGCAGGGCTCAAAGCAGCAGGAGAGATGAGAGGAAACAGAAGTCTTCTAAACAGCTTGCTTGCGTCATATCTAACAAACAATCACAAATGAGACTTTTATGGTTGTTGGGCAGTGGCTCTTTCTCACATATTTGTAATAGTAAGGATCTTTTTATTGAACTGTATGAAAGTAGAAGAGAGACTCTCCTGCAGGCAGAGTCAACCCTGTTGATTACTGCTGGTGTTGGAATTGCAAAACTCAAAGTACTGGATATGGATGGAGTAGCTGTTGAAATTTTCTTAATGAATGTATGCAACTCAGTCAGATCAGAATATCCTATCTGTCTCAAGGCTTGTAGAAGAAGGAAATGAGTATTAAAATACAGGCAGGCAGGATCAGTAATTTCTTTTATCTGACACATGATGCAGAACATGTTTATCATACCAGAAAAGGAAAATGTTATCATTCAGATTGTCTTTTGGGGTGGCATTCCAGGCTTGGGTACAGGTCCTTTCACTCTGTGAAACAATTGTTGCAAAACTGTGGTATTAAAGTGACAGAATGTGAGCAAATGGAAGCTTATCCTGAGATTTGTTTAAAGGCCAAAACAAATGCACCCTGCTACAGGAAGCCGCAGAACATCCCCACTGAAGGGGTCTTACAGAAAATATACTGAGATCTGGTCAACCCCTTTCCTGATGTTTATAAATGCAGGGGCTTGTTAAGCTAATGTTTATTTATCAAGCTCAACTGCTGGAAAAATTCAAATGCTATACTGCAGCTCTGAAAAATAAACATAATAAGGCTTCTGTTTACAGACAATTGGACTGAATACTGCAACAGTGAGTTCTAAAAGTTCCTAGAGCAAAAGGGGATTGAGCATAATACAGATGTTTTATATTCTCCTCAACAAAATGGGTCTACTTATTGCCTTAACAGGAGCATTCAAGAAATAGCATGTTGCCTGCTCATGCAAGCCGACCAGCCTGACCACTGCTGGACAGAGGCTGTAACTACAGCAGCTTATCTGTACAACAGAGTGCCTTCCAAAACAACAGGAAGGACACCTTTTGAACTGTGGTTTGGAAAGAAACCAGGTCTAAGACATTTGAAGGTGTTTGGGTCCAAAGTTTTGGTCATATACTCCAGGAAAGAAGGGGAAAACTGGACCCAGAGCTGAAGAAGCAGTCCTTGTTGGGTATGCTAGAGGTGGCAAGGGATACAGAGTAATGAATCCAAAACCCTTTGGATTAAAGAATGCACTGTGGTACTTATCGATGAAGAATGTGTGCTCCAAAAATAAAAGCAATCAGGATCCACTGTGCAAATCAGCCAGGAAGCTGAGGATGCAGTCTCTTTCTGTTATATGGTTGTTTGGCTCCCAACAGAGACCACCTGTCCACATACAGGTCATCCAGAGACCCCACCATCAGAAGAGGATGCAGAGGAAGCTGGGCCAGAAAACAAAGAGGCCAATGCTGTGAGAAGGTCTGAAGGAGCAACAGGGGAGTACCACCCCCAAAGTATACCTTGTATGTAAATATGATGTCAGAGTGTGAACCCCCTAATTGCAAAGAAGTGATTGAGCAGCCTACACATGTTGTCAGAGATGTCACCCTCAGGACACTGCTGACTATAGCAGCATCAAGCAAAATACATGTTCAATACCTCGCCATTGGGACAGTGCTTCTCAATGGAGATTTACCTGAGGAACAGACTGCCACAGCATGGACTGAGAAATTAATTGTGTTGCTGTGAAATCAAGGCTTTGAACAAGGATCCCTGTCTATTTGAAAACTTAAAAATGGACCGTATGAGTATGCAATAAGATCAGTAGATGGACTTCTATTGTGTTGCCAAACAATATTAAAGAAATTGCTGATCGCATGCACATCCCGGAGAATCTACAGCAACTAATGAACTCTGGCTGTGAAAGCCTTCGACAACAAATTGCTGATATCCTGAACAAAAAAACTGAAGTCAAACAACTGAGAGAACTGAGCCACTACCTTGGAAAACAAATTAAAAGAACTGAGAATGGGAGTTTTCTTTTGGATCAAAGGCACAAAATTAAAGAGCTTGCAGAATCCCTGGGCCTACAGAAAGCCAAAGGAGGCCCCGTTCACACGAGGCGTTTTGGGCCGGGAGTGGGCCAGATTGGAGACGGAGCAAACGGGCGCGATCCCACGCCAACATCTGGCTGGCGTGGCGCTCCTGTCTCCGATCTGGCCCTTTCCCCGGCTGCGGCGCATCAAAAGTGAACCACCTACCGAGGTGGTTCATCCGGATGACGCTCTGCAAGCCGGGCCGTCGGATCGCCGGCGCGTCTTTGCGCCGGCGCATCCCCGGCTCCTAGCCGAACTGCGCATGCTCCAACATGTCGGAGCATACGCAGTTTGGCAGGCTCCCTGTCAGGGCCCAGGTTTCTCCTCGGTGTCTGATCGCGCCGGGGAGAAAAGGCACCGTGGCCAGGGGATCCGTGGGATCCCGCCGCGGCGTCTCAACTTTGGCGCGGCCTTTAAAAGCCGCGCTTTTAGAGGCTTTTCCCCTGCCGTGTGGCAGGGGCCAGAGTCAGTACTCTGCTTGAACCTGCTTACCTAAAGCTTGAAGATGGAGTGTTGCTAGAGAGCAACCAGGATTGGAATACAGAAAGGCAATTGGGAAAGTTCTGTATCTAAGCACAGTGTCAACACCTGTTATCTCTGCAGTGGTTGGAATTCCATGCAGAAAGACCAGTTCACCAAATCATTATGATTGGAATGCTGTAAAGAGACTGGCTAGATACTACATAAAAACAGCTGACTTGAAACTAATTATCTCCGCTTGTGACACACTGAGACTGGTTGGATACTGGGATGAAGTGAAGACTGACCACAAGTCAACAAGTGGGTACCTGTTCTTCTATGGGGACAGACTGATCAGCTGAACTAGTCAAAAGCAAACACTGGTTGCCAAAACAACAACTGAGGTTGAATACATATCTGCTGCAAATGCCTGCAGTGAACTAGAATGGATTGCATGTCTCCTAAAGGACTTTCTGTAGATGAACCTAAACCAATAACTTTAAGGACAACCAGGCGTGCATTGCCCTATCTAAGAGTGAGAGCATCAAAGCCAGAAGTAAGCATATTGTTGCCAAATACTATTATGTAAGAGAGATGCAACAACAAGAGCTGATGGAGATATAATATTGTCCCTCTGAAGAAATGGTGGCTGACATCCTACCTAATCAAGCCACTCACGAGGGAGAACTTTGAATACCTATGCAAGAAGCTGAACCTTCGTGACTTCAGTACACGACCCTGAGAAGGGGTATTAAAGTGTTTACAAGTTCTCTCCCTGATGCAATAAAAGAGTTAACCTGTTTGTCTATGCTAATTGTTAGTTTAGATAGGTAGGACCCAATGGGTGTTGAGTATGTTAGAAGGGGAAGACTCTTGCATAATAAACTGACCTCTAGCCTGGTCATTGGTCAGTTTGTAATTGGGAAATTCCTGAGTTTTGTCACATAGGCATTTTGGATTTCCTTCTCCCTTCCTTTGTTCTAAGATTAGATGAGAGCATCCATATTGGTGCTAATAGAAACTAAGAAGATGTAGCTAGATAGACTGTTTTCTTGTTTTATTCCTCCATGTGATCCTTCCTAATTTCTTTAGTAAACTTTCTTTTAGCTAATTCACATGCATGTGCTGCATTATTATTTTTATGTTCCAACAACAACCTACTCTGACAAAGTGATAAAGTAAAGCAGACAAAAAAAGAGAGAGAGAGAACTCTTTCTCAGCCCATCTGAAAGAGTCCAAAAATCTCCTGTTTGTCCCCAAAGCAACCAGCTATTTCCATCTTGCCAAAATGCATGAATGGGTGGGCAGCTCTGAATGGGAACTGCCATTACTGGGTAGGAGCACGTTTGTAAGATTTGTTTGCTCTTCATTCTTAATTGGTGGGGAGCTCAGTCTCCATGCATGCCCCCTCAAGTGGTCTCCCTTATTTTGAAAAGGAAGAAGGGAAAACAGCTCCCAAACCTCTACTACCAAACAGTGTAACCTAGGCCCCGGTCACATGGGCCAGATAACGCGGGGGAGGCGTGGCTGTTCGCCCCAGAGCAAAATAAAGCATGGTAGCCCGATCACACAGTCCCGAGTCTCCATGCTTCAGCTGTTAGCTGGCGATCACACGGTGATGCTGCAGCATGGCAAAAAAGCGGTGTGGCACGATCACACAAGTGTTTTGTGTTTGTGCACATGCGCAGTTCCGCGGAGCAGCACTGCTTTCAGTTTCGTGTTTGTGCACATACGCTTACAAAAAACATTTGGTTTGCGACGGGACGTGGACAGGCACCAGATGCAACGGGATACTAGCATTCACGCGATCAGACGTCTGCCTGTGCTGCAAGTTTTCTGGATACTAGTGCACTTTCCATGGTACTTTTTAACTCCGCATCTTTGGCAGGATGCCACGGGTTGGCTACGCTTCCCAGATGTTGTGGTGTGATCGCGCCCCGAAAATCTGCCCGACATTCGTGCCTTTTGCGTGGCAAATTCTCTGTGTGACTGGGGCCCTAGTCCCCTTTAATAATCACCCCTCAGTTGGACACTGCATAGAGCTGTTGGGGCCAGGAACTCAAACTCTGCTTTATTCACATGCTGCCACCTTTGATTCATGTCCTAATATATATAGGCTGAGATCTTAGCTTGTGCTTGTGTGTGTGTGTGCTTCTTTCCCTGAATCTGTAAACATACGGGCAACAAGGTGAAACAAATGAGGAGTTAACTTTTATTTATGGTTTGGACAGATAACTGGAGTGAATCAGGTAGAGGTTACACAGCTTCTCTTTACTTGAAGTTTTGAACTATTTCCCTATTCAGGCATTTGATATTCTTCGGCCCTGTCCACACGAGAGGATTAGGGCCGGGAGAGGGACGGAACGGGGGCGGAGCAAACGGGTGCGATCCCACTGCAACATCTGGGAAGCGTACCGTGTCCGTCCCTGATCCGGCCCTTCCAGCGATGATCCGCACCAAAAAAGAACCACCTACCGAGGTGGTTCTTTTCAAATGGCCGCAACAACGCTGACTGTGGGATCGCCAGCGCGTTCTTTCACCGGCGCATCCCCAGCTCCTTGCCGAACTGCTCATGCTCCGACATGCGCAGTTCAGCAGACTCCCGTGCCTTTCTCCCCGTCTCCCCGGCATCTGATCATGCCGGGGAGCAAATGCACAGCGGCTCAGGGGATCTGTATGATCCCGCCGCTGCGTGCCTATTTAGGTGCGGCTTTTTAAAAGCCACACTTTGGCCGTCCCTTCTTCCCTCGTGTGGCAGGGGCCTTCATTACAAATTGACATTTCCCCAATCAGTGTTAAGTTGCTCTTCTGCCACATGCATCACTCAGCCAGTCTCACACACTCTCTCTGAACTAATGGTTCTTTTCAACTGTCCCTCTCAGTTCTTAAGGAGACGCAGAACCTAACCTGTCTCACAGTTTTTTTCTTCATTCTAACTTTTGTGACTTCGGGTGTTACTATGGTATATTGCTTGGTGTATTCTATCAGGGGCTTGTATCAAATTTCCCAGGACAATCTGTAATAATGTTGTGAAATTTGGCAAACTGTGTCTCCATTACTTGAGACCATAAAAATGTAAGAAAGCCCTGCTGGATCAGACCAGTGGTCCATTCAGTCAAGCATCTCATCACAGTCCACTGAAGTTGCCCCTGGCTCTGGGATTCAGAGGTTTTCTTTCTTTTTAAAAGAGAAGTATGGTATTCATTCTGGGTGGGCAGCAGGGTTTCAGTTTTCAGAAATACCCACTAGTAGCTAGAGTGGGGTATGAGGAATGGTCTAGTAGAGCATGATCTTGTCATAGCTCAGAAGCTGTGTCTTGACAGCATTTGACACACACAGCTAGAGTGGAGAAAAGGAAGGAGGCTATTAAGTCCATAGATTTAGAGTTGTTCTTCTAGTTTAGCCTTAGAGAAGGAAATCAGCATAAAATAGCATAATGCCAGCCCTTTCACAACCTTGGGAAGTGATTTTTTTAAAAAAAATTGACATAAAGAAATGCATTTTAATTTTTTTTAAAAAGATATACCCCCAAAATAAAAAAGATAAATCCAATATAAAACTAGTATAAAAGCAGCATAGAATAAATTTACAGCATGTGAGGAATAAATTAACAGAATATTAGTAATGCACTCTGAATGTGCTTAGAGGCACACTTCAATTCATTATCACTTCATATACCCCAGATTTGAGCCCCAAGGTCCAAAGTAAGGTTTAGGCACTTTTCAAAAGCATGGTGCTCTGCCAAATTAGTTACTCCTGTAAATACAGAGTTTTTCTGTGTATTAAAACACCATCAGGTTTAGAAGCAGTATGTCCTGAAGATCTTGAGACAATACTTATGCAGCTGGAGAAAACATACTGCTGTGAGTTGCTAAAGCAAAATGAAAGATTTGCTAATTAGTCCTGTGCCTAATTGCGATTTGCTAAGCAAGCATTCAGATCTAACTGATCATAAAACTATCAGGGACATATTTAAAGCTCTATTTCCCCTTTGGGAAAAAAGTGGGCTATCAATGAACCTCAAGTTGTCACTTGGCGGAAAGAGCCTTCCCTCCCCCCCCCTTCGAAAGAGAAACTAATGTCAGTTGATTTTATGCTGTCTGAAATTACTGCAAAGGATGAAAAATACAATAAAATTAAAAATGCTGTGGTCATAATGACACCTGAAGGAAGTTTACATCATTATTACCTGGTAAGAGGAAGTATGTAAAAAGTTACATAGGCGGCGGTCACACGGGCCAGAAAATGCGAGGGGGGGAGTGTGGCTGTTTGCCCAGGAGGAAAATAATGTGCAGCTGCCCAATCACACATCCCAGTCAAGGTCCCGTGGTCAGGGGGGAGATGCCGATCACACGAGGATCCTGCACCTTCACCGAGAGCAGTCAGGCCGACGAGAAAGGGAAAGGAAAGAGCCGCGGCCTCTGGGAGGGTCTCATGTGGCCCACTCTGGGCGGGGTCCGTGTTCTGCTTGCAAGGAGGAGAGGGGGAGATTAACCCGCCAGATCCCCCCTCCCCGCCAGCAGCCCGTCCTCCCTACCTCCCTCCCTGGGACATGCGGCTCACTCTCAGCCTGGCCTCTGCTGCTCACCCCCATTGCAGCCTCCCGTGGCCCTCTCTCGAACTCAAAGAAATGGTGCCGTGCGATCACACTAGCGATCTCTCTTTGTGCGCATGCGCTGTTGGGCGCTTTTGGAGACTTGGGAGGGAAAAAAACACCCTTGTTTGCAACAAACATCGGCAGGTGCCGGATGCCACAGGATTCCAGTGGAAACGCGATCAGGAGTCCGCCCTTGCCCCACGGTTTCCGGAAACTAGTACCTCAGAGGTACTAGTTTTTTACTCCGCATCTTCGGCGGGAAGCCTCAGGTTAGCCACGGAAGCTCTATGCTTCCCAGATGTTGCGGTGTGATCATGCTCGGAAAATCCGCCTACCATCCATATCGTCAGCACGGCAAATGCTCCGTGTGACCGCAGCTATAGAATGTTTTGCTGATGGAGGTGGTTTTGAGAAAACCAGGAGATGCTTCCAGCAAGTGAGCCAGTCTAACCCTTTGCTTGCACAGCCGTTTCCTGTAACTTTAAGAAGTGACCTCTATAGGGTTCCACAAAGCTGCTCAGCAAATGCATATCTAGGGGCATGTCCTCCAATATTTTGCAGATAAATGCAGGGCATCGGTGAGTAGCAGAAGCAGTGAAGTCTGGAAGCATATTCTGGCAGGCAATGGCAGGGCCAACTAGGGATGTGCAAAAAACAACAACAGTGGTTTGGCCTGTTTTCTTTTTGCAGTGAGCTAGTTTTTCATTGAATTGGCTGCTGGTGAGCAGCTTCAGCCTATTTGGCAGATCTTTTAGTATTTTAATAGTACAGTACAGTGCAATCAGTACTTGGGGTGTGCATTTGGATCTAAAAGATCCAATCTGAAATAAATTCTGAAATGTCTTATTTTGTTTTTGCCCAGAAATACCTGAAACAAATCAAAACAAAGCACACCTGGTATTTCGGGATTTCTGAAATTCCTGTAAATTCTGGAATTTAAGAGTTAATCTTTCTCTCTGGCCAGTTTGTTAGCAATAACTGCAGCAGTTCTGGTCTGGCAGTAGTTTTTGTCCATGGAGAGGAGGGCGAGGTCATCTTATTGAGTGGCTCCCAGAGTGGGACCTCTTTGTTGAAGTTTCTGAAACACTGGGAGACCTGTAGAAGGGAGGGTAGACTAGATCTCCTCCAGTGTTGAGAGCAGTGGGGTGGACAGTTTAATTGAGATTACCTGGAGGAAACTTTCCTCTACTTTTGGAGCCATTCTGTAATATTTGGTTAAACAATAGCTGGTCAGGAAAGCCTACCTCTCCATATGAATAATGAGGCAGATACGCAATATTTCCGAAAATGAAAACTTTTCCTGAAACAAATTTATAAATGTATTCCTAAAATTTCATAAAGGAAGAAGCATGCCCATTCTGAAATTAACTGAAATTAAAACCATAAACTTTCTAGTGCACACCCCTAATCAGTAGCATTTCATGTATGCACGTTGTCACACAGCCAGATAGGAACCCACAGACCTGTCATCTCTGTACTCCACTCAACAGCCAATCATTTAAATAAAGAATGAGCAAACCAGTCAGCTAGTAATGATAAACACTGTGGTTTTTTTCCAGTAGTCTTGCAATTTGCTGTTCATTTCAGTCTGTTATCAAGATTCTTTTCCAAAGGCATGACACAGCTTATGGGAAATGAGTCCTGTCCCTTTATTTGACCCAACCATCCATGATCTTAGGGGAGAGTTTACTTTACCTAATATGGCAATGCAAAAGTAGCTGCAAAGCAGAAAGAAATGCACCACCACCACAGCTATTGCACAGTCACACAGCTGTTTGGCAGCTGCTCAAGTCAGACAGCAGTGAAGTGAGGATATTTGAGTTTGGCTCACGAGGGATCATGGCTGTCAAAAACAGGACGTTCTCCTGCAGAACATGTTTGCCACAAAATCTGCAGCAGTTTTAGGGCCAAAACAATTTATATTCAAAAGTGCTGCCAGCTGAAAGCAAGAACTTAAATTGCTTGCAGGCAGATGGCTGCAGATGAATAAAGCAGTTTTTTGTGGAATCCAATTCTACAAAGTTCTCTGAAGCCATCAGTAGGCCACAAAGTAATTTGCAAGGAGTCAGTGACTCCTAATAGCTTGCTGTGTATGCTGGGGGGGTGCTTTAGGGGCCTTGAATACTGCCTCTTAGTGACTCTTTTTTCTTATCTTCAACAAAGCTAGCATTGCCATAGCATATCATACTATTGATTTCTTTCATCTTCTTCCTATGGTTTCCTCCTGCCACCTCCGTGATGCAGTTATGCATCATTAATGATAAGTATTGCCTTTTAACCCAACACAGCTTCTTTGAATGTGTTTTCCTCTTTCAGGGGCTTGTCCACTATCTTCTGCTGTCACTGGCTGCAAGTTATAAGTAGGCTTCAGCAATATTCTGTTTCCTCTTAGGTGGGAGCCACACATCACTAATAGTATAGAACCATAGAATCACAGAGGTGAAAGGGGCCATAAAGGCCATCTAGTATCTGTATCTCCCTTATAAATAGAAGCCGAATGATGGTGGCACTTCCCTAGAACATTCCACACGCTCCGGAATTGGTTGGCGCTCTGGTGTGTCACTCAGAATCTGTCCCTATCCACTGGCTGCATTGCTTGAGTCTTGTCTCCAACATTCTAAACATATTGCTGTTCTTCTCCCCCCCATAGCCAGTCAGAACACAGAAGTTATTTACATATGCAGCCTCATTGGCCTTTGCCTCGGAACACAGAGGTAGTTTGCATATGCGACTTGATTGGCTTTTGCCTCTAACATTCTAAACAGTTTTGCTGTTCTGAGGTAAAATGTGTTCAATCTCCAGGTGAGGGCTGGAGGTCACTCAGAATTACAACTGCTTTCCAGATGGCAGAGATCAGTTCCCCTGGAGAAAATGGTGGGCTCTGTATCCTTATATGCTGCTGAGGTGGCCCCCATATGACAGCCAATGTGACATAGCAGTCAGGGCTTCAGAGCACAGGAGAGGCTGCAGGTGTGTGTGTGTGTGTGTGGGAAAGCTGAAGAGTGTGGGGAAAATAAAGGTAGGTTGATGATTGGTTGGGAAAGAGATAGGGTTGCCAACTATGGATCCCAAGTCCCCCCAGGGGGCAGGGAAACCCCGCCCCAGAGGCCCGTTCCCCGGCGTCGCCAGATCGGGCCCCGAGGGAAACTCCTCCGCGACGTGCGCATCACCTGGAAGTGAATGGAGGACGCTGGGCATGCTGGGGGCGGGGCCACAGCCATACAAGGGAAAACTCTATTGTTTTCCCTTGTAAGGCCGTGGCCCTGCCCCCAGCGTGCCCGGCGTCCTCCTGTCACTTCCGGGTGACGTGCGCGCACGCACCAGATGCCGGCTGTGAGCCCCCCACTCCTGGTGAAGATCAACGTGGCAACCCTATTGCCAACTCCAGGTGGGAAGTTCCTGGAGATGTGAGGGATGGAGCCTGGAGAGGGTGAGGTTTCAGGAGGCATGGGACTTCGGACAGGTACAAAACCATAGATTCCACCCTCCAAACCAAGTATTCCCTTCTGGGGAACCATCATTGCCAATCTCCAGGTGAGGGCTGGAGATCACTCAAAATTACAACTGTTCATTAGGTAGCAGAGATCAGTTCCTCTGGAGAAAATGGTGGACTCAGTGTCATTATACCCTGCTGAGGTCGCCACAGCAAATTGACACTGAGTCTCCAAGGCCGGAGCACCTGCCCAGAGCCTCTTTCTAGAGGTCGTTGTATTTATTTCCACAATGGGCCTTTTCCCTAGTAGTAGTATATAGACAAATGGGAACCTGTGATACTCATGGGGGGAATATTCCCCCCATTACTGCCAATTCCCTCTGTTGGGATCAGCAGAGAGGCTGAGAGACTCACAGGGGGAATCCTATACCCCCAAAAACTAAGCCTGGCAAGGCTTCAGGACCCACCACTTACCATGGTGCTTGACTCCTGGAATCCACCTCTGCCATGCCCAAGCCCACTGAGTTTGCTGGCATCCACTGTCACACCTGGGCCCACAGGGGATGCCGGAATCCACTGTCACTGTACTTAGGCCTGGAACAGCTGCTGGCATCAGCTGCTGCTGTGTCCAGGCTTGCAGAGGCTGCTGGTGTCCCACTGACACCATGTCCGGCCTGGAGCAGTGGCTGGTATCCTTCTCTGCTGCAGCTGGGTCCACAGCAGATGCCAGCATTTTCCTCCATCTTGCTGAGGCCCATAGAACTGCCAGCTTTCACTGCCTCCTGGCCTGGAGAAGCCACAGCCTGAAGCTGTGGCTTGCAACGGACACTGCTGAACTGCATTAGTTGCCGAGGCACATTCTCTGTGCATGTCCAGAGAATGCAATTCTATTTTGGGGTGATTAAAGACCCACTTTAATTATTTTTTTGTTTCAAATTTTTCTGCACACTTGGAGAGTCCCCCAGGTTTGAAAAAAATGTCTGTTTAGCATCCACAGGGCCCTGATCTGCAGATTTAGCCATCAACAGATGGGAGCCATGGGTCGCTAATAGTATACAGACAAGTGGAGACCTATGATTCTTTATTTATTTATTTATTTATTTTTCCAATGAGACCTATGATTCTCATGAGGGGGAATCCCTCCCCCCATGGCTGCAGATTCTCTCCTTAGGTCTCAGTGGAGGGGCTGGGAGACTCATGGGGTGGAAATCCCATAACCCCCACCTGATTGGTGAGGCTGGCAAATCTCCAGGCCTCACCCCCACTACAGTCCACAGCTGCTGCCTGTGTCCTTTGCTATTGTGCCTGGGCCAACAGCAAATGCTAGTATCTGCCACTTCTGCAGGCCAGCATCCTCCACTTTCTCTTAGGTCTGCTGCCACTACCACCGCACCCAGGCCCAGAGGAGCATCCTTCCATCATCCTTCTCTGTAGCGGCTTCCAGCAATGGTGGTTGGCAACCGCTGCAGACCCAGCCATAGCAAAGAAGGATAACAGCCACTGCTACTGACCCAGAGCAGCAGCTGACATCCTCCTCTACTGCAGCTGGGCTGCAGTGGCTGCCAGCATCCTCCAGGCCTACAGTGGCTGCTGGTGACACAGAGTGGGAATGGCTCTCTAACTGCATTGCTCTGTGCGTACACAGACATCATAATTCTATTTGGGGGTGATTTAAACCCCCATTTGGATTTTTTTTTATTTCAGATTTTTCAGAAAGGTCTGTTTAGCCTCTGTGTGGCCCCGATCCACAAATATACATATCCTCAGATCACGGCCATGGGTGGCTAATAGTATATAGATGCTACTTTTCTAAGATTCCAAATCACAGTAATGGAGATATACAGTTTGTACATACAGGGGCTTATATTCTCAATTTATGATGAATATAGAAAAGCAGATGCAGAGCCAGCAGGCATAATCCCACTCCTCTTCTATGAATGTTACTCTTGCCTATGTATGTCACAGGAGTTGTCAGCACATTCTGCCACTCAACCATGGGACACACCAGGTTTTCTTCAAATAGGCTGACATGGAGAGGGGCCACGACTCAGTACTTGGCGTGCAGGAGGTCCCAGGTTCAATCCTCCACTTCTCCAGTTTAAAGGATCAGGTTGATATGAAAGACCTGAGATCCTAGAGGGCTGCTGCCAGTCTGAGTAGACAATACTGACTTTTATGGACTAAGGGTCTGACTTAGTACAGGCATCTTTCTGTGCACATGAAACCATGGAACTTCTACGCTTTTCTGGAATGAGGAGGGTCATTTTGCCAAATAATGCTGCCAAAGAGAACCTGGACATTTGATTAAAAATGCGCGATGTATTTCAGTATTTTGTAAAGTAAAGAGTTAAAATGTACTCAATTTGCAGTTTACTTTGAATAGAAAGAATGGAAAGAATGGGTTGTGATGTTTACATTTTCATATAAATATAGATTATTATATTGTCTCACCAGTAAACCATGTACCTTTCTAATGTATAATGCAAATTATTATAATCTTCTGTAATTTCCTTTTTTCTCCAATGGTTATAATGACTATGTATCACTAATATATCTCACTAAATGTCACCATAATAAATGGCCTATAAAACATTTAATTTCATGCAATAACTTTTTTTAAAATATCAGAGTACAGTAAGTTACAATTTTAATATATTTTTCAAAATGTCACAATTTGTAAACCTGTCAGGAAACTCTATAAACCCACTTTCAATATGTGTAACTCAGCAAGTCTTTTGAATAATATGATGGTTTCATTAATGTACATAATTAGAACGGTAAAGAAAAAAGATATTAAAACCTCTATTTCTTCAGGCTAGAGATAGAGTAGGACCATTAACAATTTGTATATTTGAACTGTAAAAGTAGATGAAAATATTAATGTTTGTATTTTGCATAATTTTTTTTAAAAAAAATACTGACCTCAGTTTTTTCTCTGTGCATGTCTTTGAATTAACTTTGCAACATTTTGAAGATAGATGAGGACAAAATGTGTGTTTTCTATGGTAATGTGTAGTAGTGATCCCTGTAGGGATTACCAGCCCCCATACAGAAAGGAAACACATTACAGAGCATTTGAAATTCATATACGCTGTGAGAGAGGACCGTTTTTTAATTCCAGGAGGGATTCTTGCTCAACCTAACCCAATGGCTAAGGATGAGTGAACATTCCCCATTTTTTTCTCATTTTATATTAGTTAACATATTTGTCAGTGGTTTCAGTTTTCCACTTATCCCTGTTGTAGATTTTTTTGTACTGTGTAAGCATGTTGTATCTTTTTTGGGTAATATTCATACTTAAACATTCACTTATACATACTTGTTTGGATTCAAATTAACATGAAATAGGACTCCCTGAATCCCTATTTCCAATGAGCTCTCTGAGTCCCCTCCCCCAACTCTACTCCTGGGATCAGGAGACCATAAGTAACAGTCTGGGACAAAGTGAGATTATGCAGAGGCAAAAAGGAATCCGCAAGAAAATCATCCCCCTTCTCCACCAACAGAACTGACACTCAGCTAGCATCAGCTGACGTACACCTTACGATCCAACCCATCATATATAATGTTGATTTATTCATGCACACAAAAAGTAGAAAAATATGTCATTTTTATGATCAGAATTTGGGGTAAGGAAACAGAAAATGATAGAAAACGTTACACTAGTTTCTTAAATGAATGTGACAATTGAAATAAGAATTTTGAGATCAAACTAGCAAGGATGAAGAATGAAAAAGCAAACTGTGGCCTCTACTGTACTTCTGGAAGCCTTTGGGTAACTGCTGCTTATCAGAATAGACACAGTATTGGGGTAGATGTACCCCTAGTCTGATTCAAAATAAGGTTTCATAAGTTAGTTCAAAGAAGGAAGGACCTTCCCTTGTGCCAATTTTGGAAGTGGTATCAGTGGGGGAAAAGGCTTAGGAAGAGAAGCTTCAGAGAGGTAAGGAATGAGCAAGGGGGAAATTCAGCACCCCACACATTAAAATGAAACCCTTATACCATTTTATTTATTTATTTATTTATTTATTCACTATTTTGATTTCTATCCTACCCTTCCCGCAGGCGGGCTCAGGCGGGCTCACAAGAATACAATCTTAAAATAGGTCAAGAAATAATAAATAACAAAACAATACAATAAACCAATTTTAAAACATTTAAAGTGGGCAGTGCAGTGTATTAGTTTCAATCCTTACAGCCGGAATGGATGGTCCGGTGCCGAGCCATGATCTCATGCAGCAGCAATAGGGAGGCCAGCTGGTAGATGCCCATGGCCTCAGCCAAAGGCCTGATGGAACAGCTCCATTTTGCAGGCCCTGTGTAACAGGTCTCACAGGGCCCTGATCAAAATTGGAAGCATGTTCCACCAGGCTGGGGCCAGGGCCGAAAAAGTCCTGGCCTCGGTTGACACTAGGGAGGCATCTTTCAGACCGGGGCAACCAGCAGATGACTATCCACAGAGCGCAAGGCTCTTCAGGGCACATATGGAGAGGAGGTCCCATCTTTATGCATATATGAATTCTAATTGATATGAGTTCATATTCACTGATCTATCTAGCACAGGATTCTCTGCACTAATTGGCAGTGGTTTTCTGGAGTCTCAGTCAAAAAATATTGTTCAGCTCAGAAAATTTTGCAGATTGAACTGAGATCATTTGCACAGAATGCATGTACTTTGCTACTGAGCCCCGGTCTCTTTCTATGCAATTTTGGAGTTCCATGTTTAAACACATGGCATTGCCATCATCATGTCTACTTTATCCTTCAAAACCAGGCACACATGCTACATAATTATCAGAAATGGTTTTCTAGTTATTCATGCTATACCAACTACTCCTATCTTGTAAATCTGTTCCAAGGAAATATATCCTGGCATCATTTAAATTCTCAATAGTAAAGGAAACAAAAGGACACAAAAATCTTATTCATTTCTCTGATCTAGATATCAAACTAAAGGGAAGGTGAAAACAGTCCAATCTCAGGTCTACAAAATGCAAAATATGTATATTATAGAAGTGAGAATGAGTAGGGAGAAAAGCTTATTCTTCTTGCAAGCAACTGAGTCCATCAACAAGGCTGATGCATTGAGCTACAGTGGTATACTGATTTGTTCATAATGATCACGAGGCTAGTTTCACTAATATAAATATCTACTTTCACCTTGAGATAGAGTGAAGTTATTTTCTTCCACAAATGGATATGCAACCAGCAAATCAAAGCATTCTCTTTTGAAGCTGAACTGTATTGCTTTTGCTGTCCCATGAGAAACAGTCTCCCTACTCATGTGAATAACCCTTTTCTCTGTGGTGTACAATTCCATTGTTCTGTACAAGGACACTGTATTGTGAGGCATGATGCTACTCCATTATGTAGAAGGGGAAATCATCGCATTTCAAAAGTTACTCCCCCCCCCCGAGAATAATCTACCTCTTCTTCTAGACTGTATTATAAATCACCCAATATATTGGCTTCAATCTTTTGCTTTATATCCAAAATTAATTTTATTGATACATATTTTAAATATCTTACATTTGCTGCAAGACAGCATTTTAGTATTGATTTTGAAAGGTGAACTGCTCTAGTTATGGTTGCCAGATACAAAACTATCAGACAATAATGTAGTGGTGATGTTTTCCCCTCAGTGCTCTTCTTGTCAGACCCATAACTAGCCTTTTGCACTAGAAGAGTCTGCTACAGATTCCAGTGGGATTTTAAGAAAAATAATTAGTAATTTCCTTACAACCATGAAAAACACCTCTCTCTCTCAAATTTAGACAGATCTGTTCCAATTTTAGTATATGTGCTGCCAAAGCAAGCACAACTTAAATATGTGGATTGGGCCCACACTAAGAGGAAAGAGATTTTTCTCCAAACTTGGGAGATTCCTCAGAAAAATCTTAAAACATTGAAAAATACATGAGGGGGTTAAATCCCCCCCAAAACTCACCTCCTGAGGCAGTGAAGTTGCAGGCAGGTGGAAGAGGAGATGCCACTGCCATTGAGGAAGCAAAGAGGTAAGCTGCTGATGCAGCAGGGGGGCTTCACTGCAGCAGAGAAACTGGGTGAGCAGTTGACAGAGCTTCTGAGGTGGTGAAGCTGGCCAGGGGTGAGCAGGTGAGTTACAAGCATTGTCACCTGGGTGGCTCACCTGGCCACTTGTCTCTTCCCTGCCGTGGTGGCTGCTGCTCACCTCCCCCCCAACCAGCTGTGCTGGTTCCTCACCTGGCCTCTTCACTGCCTCTGTGGCTCGAGCCACAGAGGCAGTGAAGAGGCCAGGGGGGGGACCAGCACAGCTGGTGGGGGGGAAGTGAGCAGCAGCCACCACGGCAGGGAAGAGACAAGTGGCCAGGTGAGCCACCCAGGTGACATCAGCAGGAAAGAGGTCAGCAAGGAGCCAGCAGAGCTGCTGAGACAGCGAAGCTGCCATTGACAGCGGGGCTCGGCAGGCCTGGTGGCTGGGAGCCATGCAGGGCTCGGGGGTAAAGAAGCCTTGGAGGGCCCATGGCCACACAATGCTTGCTGCTGCAGTTGTCAACAGTGTGGGGGAGAACTATGTGGGGCTAGCTGCTGTCATCACTGACAGAGGTGAGAGTAGCCTTGGTAAGTTTGGCAGCCATGGGAAGCAGTGGTGGTGATGGGGGGAGAAGCTTTGGTGGGCTGAAGCTGCTGCTGATGGGGGGGGGGGACCAAGAATCATGCCCCAAGGATGGCAACAGCAGTGAGGGGGTAATTAAAATGGAGAGAGGAATTAAGATGGCAGAGAGTGGTTGCTGGGACCATTTAATAGCTCTATGCCTTGGCCAGCCCACCTGAATGTAATCATGGCTGGGCTGCACCTCCCTCTCAGCGTTGTAGATTTTAAAGAACAGAAGGGGGGATTCACCAGGACCAGAGGAAAATCCAGGTGGGGGAAGATGAACTGCCAAGCAGTCCAGGGTGGAGAAACTACCCCTGGAACAGAGCAATCAGTGGCAGCTAACAATAGCAGAAGAAACACCTGTGCCAGCTTTGGTGGGCAGAGCCAAGGGATCTTGTAAAGAAAAAGAATTCTTGTAAAAGGAGGAGGAGGAGATTGGATTTATACCCTGTCCTTCACTACTTGAAGGAGTCTCAGAATGGCTTGCAATCTCCTTTCCTTTCCCCTCCCCACAACAGGCACCCTGTGAGGTAGGTGGGGCTGAGAGAGCTCTTTCGAGAACTGCTTGTGAGAGAACTGCTCTGAAAATAACTTGTGACTGACCTAATATCACACCAGCAGCTGCATGTGGAGAAGTGGGGAATTAAACCCCATTCTCCCAGACTAGAGTCTGCACACTTCATCAGAAGTTACTCTCAATCCCATTTGATACTGTAACAAAAGGACAGGAAGCAGGGTCAAAAAGGGAATGCCAGGTGAAATAAAAATGTCTTTATCTAGATAATGATGCAAGAAGACAGATAAATCTCCCTAGGGAGAGAATTCCACAATTGTTGTGCCACTACCAAGAAGGCCTTTTCTTGGGATGCACCTCACTCCCTGTGAAATAGCTGATACTCAAAATGTCTTATATCCTGCCCCCCATTTAAATATGGCCAGTGCTGGAATCTTTTATCGCTGCCTAAAAATCTTGAAATCTAAAGCCATTTTTAAAAGGTTCTGCATTCTGTGAAATCAGTCCTGATTTATACAACCAAGCGGCAATGTGGAGACTTTTTTTTAGAAGCAATGGATCTGTCATTTTTAATAACACTGACACATACCTTTTTGTCCCCAAATCCATAATGTAGACACAAGACACCAGTACTTGATCAATCTAGGATTTTACCTGCATCATACTTTTTCTAATCTTATTTGAACCCCTGCTTTCTGTTTTATCCACGAACAGACACAAACTGCATTCAAAGTTTGTGAAAGTTTGTGATGGCAGACCCATGAACATGGTTCAGTTCATGCCCATCCCTGTATGTAGCAGCGATACAACCTCCTGCTTGGTGACATGCAAAGAATGTTGCAGTCCTTTTCTCATCAAGCTGCAGAGAAGATGCGGGGATATTGCTATTATACAATCGTGTTTTTAAATCCATAAACTGCATAAATTGCAAGTGCTGCCAGTGTCATAATACTCTTATGCCTGCTGCTTCATTTGAAATACTTTATATATTTCTGGCTTACCACATCTTTGAAAGAATACTGAAGAGCTGGGAATAGTGTAGGTACAAGGGCAAAAATGCCTCTGATCATCAGATAATAGGAAGCAGTAAGCAGCTGAGGCTGTTGGTAGGGGGCTGCTTCTGGGCTTCTGTATGACATCTAACAGGGCATTGTTGGAAACAGGATACTGGGTTAGCAGGGGCAATTGGTCTGATCCAATATGGCTAATCTTATAATCTACCCAGGTTCAGAAAGAAAATTAGCCACTTTGCAATTGGTTTTTAAATAGCTTAATTGGCCAAGGCTGCTTCCAAAATGAGCTCCAAGGAGGTCACCAATCACTGATCTTTGGACTTTCCACTGAGTTTAATAGGCATGCTTTAACTTACACTACCCATTTTGCTAATGTAACATAACACGGTTGCCAGAGCAGGAGTATGTTCTAAATCAGCACAGAATTCTGCCAAACCCCTATACCTCCCTCTGTACACTCAATGTCACCTATTTGGGGCTCTTATAGCAGCAGGGTGGCACCAACATCATAATTATGCCAGTATAATATTATGTTAGACTAATCATAGTTTTGTACTGCTACAATTCCTTGACACTGGAGCAGACTCAAGATCCTGTAGTGACAGGGAACTTACCTTATCATTGATCAGCTAGCATGTCCGGAATAGGCTGGCTGCTATTGGGCTCGAATCTAGCTGTTCCGTGGCAGATCAACATGGCTACCCTCTGAAGCTGGCTATCCAAGTCTTTCTAAATTGAGGAAAACACCAGCTACACACTTTGAAACCTTTCCTCAGAGAATTCTAATTTTAGTTCTGTTCCAATTTTCTGGTCTAGTTCTAATTTTAGTTTGGTTGTAGCTGCTCAGATTACTCAGGTGTAGCTAATTTTAGTTCTAAACAGGCTCAGAGGGTTCTTGCCTAGTTTTACTACAATGCAGGAAGGGTAAAACAGGGTCAAAGGACAAAGGTTAAAACTTATGGCATGGGGCTATCTTAAGCTCTAATATCACTTTGGAACTTTACTGGGCCTAAAGGTTAAAGTACTCATACCAGAGACTAGGGACAGTGAGTTCACAGATAAGGCTAAACCTTCGGCAGGTTTTTGTAACAGAAAAGGGAAAGCAAATAACAAGACAAACTGCAGCTAGGGTTTAAATACACTTAGGGGTTAAAAACAAATCAGGGGGTTCAATATTAAACTAAAACTAAAATTGTAAGCTAATTCTCATATTCTTTAAAGAAGAGTTCCCCCCCCCACAAGAGAACAAGCAGTTATGTACCTCTGTAAGTGCTGAGGCTATTCAGCTAGAGTCCCCTTTAATCCAAGCCTAGAAGGGCTAAATTAACATTTGAAATTAAATTAGCATTTGATGTAAAAGGCAGCCTAAGAAGGAGAGGAGGTCAGAGCAGCTCCCTTTCAGCAAGACCTTTTGTTAACCTACTAGAGACTGACTCATGTACCCTCCTTTATTGGTTATCCCAATCATTGTGATTGGCTCCAGTGGTGAGCATAGTTTTTGGTTTAAGCTATTTACTTAGGGTTCCTATGAGTGGGCCCCAGCTCTGTGAGGTAGTAGGCTTTACTCCAGTGACCAAATGAGGGAATAAACAAGTGAGTTTAGCTGATGTGCAAGTTCAGCAGCAGGGGGAGGAAGCGAGAGTGCTAGTCTCTCCACGTCCCTAAAAGGGTAAGCATACTTTCCACAAACAAATCTACATAAATAGGAAGATTTATAAAAAGGGGATTAAAAAAAACACACACACCCTAAATAATAAAAAGGCAATTATGATGGTAGAATGCCAGCAGGGGGTTGGAAGCTATTCGCTGTATTGCACTGAGTGTAACATGTATGAATATCTGCCAATTAGACAAAAGTTATGGGTATGTGCTCGGTGTAAGAAGCTCCTGGTTCTCAAGGAATGAGTTCACACCCCAAAAAGCCAAAGTGGTTGACCTGGAGAAGCAATCAGTTAGGCACAAAGATAACCATAATATAATAGAATAACCATAATAATAGATAAGACCAGGGGTCGTTTCGTAGAAAAAGAGCTAGGGGAACTCATTAGCATAGCTCATTAGCATATGCCACACACCCTTACATCAGGGGCCCGACGGTGGACCTGCAAGGCCGGCGGGAGTGCGAGGAAGCCCCGCCAAGGCCCTCCCTGGCCCCAGGCAGGCAGGGGTGGGGAGAGGCAGGGAGGAAGCAACTTACCCTCCCTCTTCTCCTGCCTCCTCCTGACTGAATGAGGGCTGGAAGTGGGGCGGCCGGAAGCAGGGGGCGGGGCTTCATCGTGTGCCCTGCCCCCCACACCTCACCCGGGGGAACTGCGATCCCCCGCATTCCCCCCGAAATGACCCCTGGATAAGACTCTCAAGGACTTGTTAGATGTGTCCCAATCTGAGAAAGGCAGTCCTGCTGCTGTCAGGGAGCGTGAGGGTCAAGGGGAAACAGCACTGTGCTGATGAAAATGGGAATGTTCCCTTAGAAGGTATTTACAGTTGGTGAACAGGTATCCTTTCACACCAAGGAACCATCCCTGGGCAGGGAGGGAGTGGGTCTCTTGGTAGTTGGTGATACAATCCTTAGACATATAGATATATGGATTATGAACCTGTGCACTGACCGCATGGTGACTTGCCTGCCTGGCACGAAGGTAGCAGATGTTATGCATGTGTTCTAATTCCTAATCAGGGTCCTTTTGAAAGAAAATAAATCCAGATAGGAATAGAGAAATCCAATCTTTAAAACAACAACAACAACTTTTCAGAATAAACCAAAATAATGTCTTCAATGAACATTGTGCTTCTCAGAAGAATCCTCCCCCCATCCTCCATCCCCCCACCCAAGAAATGTGCTTGCACACAAAATGCTTATACCAGGAATAAAACGTTGTTGGTCTTAAAGCTCCCATGGGACTCCAATTTTGTTTTCTCTCTCTTTCCTCCCCCACTCCAAAAAAAGAGAGAGGAGTAGCAGCCCTGGAGAAGGAAGCAGAAGTGTGTGTGTGTGAGAGAGAGAGGCTTGTTTTTGTATCTTTCCAGCAGGAAGCAGCCACAAAACTCTCTCTATCTGTGTGCGTTTGTGTGAGGGGAAGGATTGTCTTTGTATCTCTCCCACATGAAGCAGGAAGCAGCTACTGAGCTCTGTGTGTTTATGAGAGAGAGAGCAAGGGAGGGGGGGAGGCAAGAAGCAGGAAACAAAGAGCCACTGAAAGAGCTGGGAAAAAAGCAAGCTAGGGTGCAGCTGCAGTAGCAGCCCTGGAAAAGGAAGTAGGAGAAGGAAGTTGCTTGGGGGCCAGTTCTGAGCCCTGCATGGGCCAGATACAGCCCACAGACTGCACGTTTGACACCTCTGCCCTAGGATGACCAAGGGGTAAAAGGATGATAGGGAAATGCAGAGAAGTTTAATACTTTTTGTCCTTCTATCTTCACTGTTGAAGATGGAAAGTGTTTGCCCACCAGAACCACTGATTTCGAGAGGGGTGTTGAAAGACATCAGTCAGATTGAGGTGATGAGAGTGGAGGTCCTATGACTGATGGACAAATTAAAAACTGACAAATCACCAGGCCCAGATGACATACATCCAAGAGTTCTGAAAGAGCTCAAATGTGAACTTGTGGATCTCCTGACAAAAATATGCAATCTATCACTAAAATTTGCCATCATTCCCAAGGACTGGAAAGTAGTTAATGTAACCTCCATCTTTAAAAAAGGTTCCAGAGGAGATCTGGGAAATTACAAACTGGTCTGTCTAACAGCAATACTGGGCAAGTTGGTGGAAGCTGTTAGTAAAGATAGAATTAGTAAGCACATCGATGAACAAAAGTGATTGAGGAAGGAGCAGCATGGATTCTGTAAGGGAAGATTTTGTCTCACTAACTTTTTAGATTTTTTTGAGGGGGTGAAGAAGTATGTGCACAAGGGTGACCCAATGCATGTTGTTTACCTGGATTTCCAGAAAGCTTTTCATAAAGTTCCTCATCAAAGGCTCCTAAGTAAACTCAGCAGTCATGGGATAAAAGGAAGTCCTCCTGTGGATTAAGAATTAGTTAATTAACAGGAAACAAAGAGTGAGTATAAAAGGGCAGTGTTCACAGTGGGAGGTGATCAGCAGTGGGGTACTGCAGGGTTCAGGGGTCTGGCACTTTTTAACTTGTTCATTAATGATTTGGAGTTGGGAGTAAGCAGTGAAGTGGCAAAGTTTGCAGATGACACTAAGTTGTTCAGGGCAGTGAAAAACAGGGAGGACTGAAGGCGCTCCAGAGGGATCTGTCAAGGCTGGACAAATTGGCATCAGCATGGGAAATGAGGTTCAACATGAGCCAATGCAAAGTAATGCATATTGGAGCCAAAAATTCCAACTATAAATACACCTTGATGGGGTGCAAACTGGAGGTAACTGACAGTGAGACATCTTGGCGTAGTGATAGCAAACTCACTGAAAATGTCAACTCAGTATGTGACTGCAATAAAAAAAAGGGAATTGCTGTGTTGGGGATTATTAAATAGGGGACTGAAAACAAATCAGCCAGAATCATAATCAATGATGCGGCTTCATTTGGAATCTTGTGTACAGTTCTGGTCACCACACCTCAAAAAAAGATACTATAGCATTGGGAAAAGTGCAAAAAAAGGCAACAAAAATGATTAAGGGGATGGAACACTTTTTCTGTGAAGAAAGGTTAAAGAGGTTAGGGCTCTTTAACTTGGAGAAATGATGACTGAGGGGTGAAATGACAGAGGTTTACAAAATTATTCATGAGATAGAGAAGGTAGAGAAAGAAGTACTTTTCACTATTTCTGACAATACAAGAACTCATGGGGACTCAATGAAATTGATGAGCAGTAGGTTTAGAACAGATAAAAGGAAGTACTTCTTCACCCAAAGAGTAATTAACATGTGGAATTCACTGCTGCAGGAAGTGGTGGCAGCTACAAGGATAGACAGCTTCAAGAGGGGATTGGATAATATCCAGTCGGCGCGGCGCGGCGACGGGCGGATCTCGCAGGGCTCCGAGACTCCCGAGTCTTTTTGGCTTTATTGGGGCTCCACCAGATCTCTGGAGGAAGAGATTAGGGGCAGGGGGCTTTTGCTGTGCCCCCCCCCGCGATTGGCAACGCGGGGGGGAGTGTCCACATTGTGCCCCGAAGCAGGAGCCGATTACGAAGGGAACATGGCCACCATGTTCTCACTAGCTGCTGCATCCCGTTTTTTTAACTATACAGTAAATGGATTATAAAGACAGCTTCAAGCAAGAAATTGTGAGTACATATATCTTCAAATCTCTTTTTTTTAAAAAAAAAAATATATTTTTATTGGGTTTTTAAAACATGTACATACCCACCACCTATACACCACAAATCTATATATCTAATAGCAAAAGGTGCCCCCTGTGTGTGGATACCTAAATCCGCTCATCGGGGGCACCTGGGGGGGAGGGAGATTTTCGTGCACACTTGGGGCAGTCCCCAGGTGTGCACAAAAATCTTAAAAGTGTGAAAAAATATCGGGGGGATATTTAAATCCCCCCAAAAGTAACAGAGCGTCCCCTGCGCATGCACAGGGAACGCTCTGTGAACTGCCCCACCATCGCCACAGGGGACAGGAGGGCAGCAGAAGGCTTGGCTGGCTAGCTGGCAGGCAGGCGGGGCCCGGCGAGGCCTGGCAGTCACTCAGGCCTCGCCGTCCGAGCCGGGGTGGAGGAGACTGGGGAGGGGGGGAAGAGATCAGCAAGGCCTGGCGGCTGGCAGCCGCTCGGGCCTCGCCATCTGAGCCGGTGTGGGGTGGAGGAGACCGAGGGAAGCGGGGGAAAGGAAATCGGCGAGGCCCGGCCAGAGCCGGGGTGGTGGTGGAGGAGACCGGGGGAGTCTTACCTCCTGCTGCTGCCTCCTCCTCCTGCTCTGTATGGAGCTCTTTCTCTCCCCCTCCCCCCGCGAATATCGTGGGTCCCCTTACTTGTACATCATAAATGCATATTCCAAGCAGTAACATAGCTAATTTATCTCCAATACATTTTTGGTACTACATATAAATTCATTTTTTCCATTAATCCCTATATCTTAATAATAATTCATAAGTCAACAATAATATCTAGTTTCTCTAGTTAGGCAAGTCTTCAAATCTCAAGTTGATAGCTTTTGAGAAGGCTAGTAAAGCCCCGAAATTGATTGGGAAGGAAAAGGAAAATAAAGCGGCTGAGAAAGATAAGGAGTAAAAATGGTGGCGGTTTATTATGTCTCCGGGGCATTAATCGACAGTTCTCTGGGGAAAAATCATAATCTCAACTTTGAATTTTGAATAAATACAGGAGATTTGAGTGATCAGAGGGATAATCATGGTGTTTAACAGAAAAACTGACGTGGAAGTGGACATGGGAGAAATACCTGTGGAACTATTTCTAGAGACCTTTAAAGAGACCCTTAAAGAGGAATTACAAAAAGCCATCCAAATGGGCATTAAAAAAGGATTTGCAGACTTATTTAACAACCAAAAGGAGGAAAAAAATATTGAAAATACTGAAAATGTTGCTGGAGGACTTCCGGTACGGCGTTTGACGGGCAGGAGGGAGCGCGAGGTGCTCCGTCCCTGCCCGAACTGCTTCTGCTTTATTTGAGCCTCCCGAGGTTCGGGGGAGCTCGACCAGCGCCCCGGAGGTGGGGGCTGGGGCAGGGGGCGTCTTTCTGGCCCCTCCCCGCAACTGGCAAGGGCGGGGTGTGTGTCCAAAACAGCCCTGACGCTGAAGCAGGCAACAGGGAACATGGCTGCCATGTTCGCTAAAAACGACCATCCGTTTTTACTTTACTTTCACTTTTGGGATTACAAATGCAGCGATGAAGAAAACAAGGATACAGGCATTTCGAGTGGAATTTAAAGGAAACCCGAATTTCTTGAGCATGAGGTGACAAAAATGCGGCCAGAAACGAGACTCAGCTAAGTAAAAATATACTTTCTTTTACTTTTGTTTTCGGGGCAAAGGATTTAAGTCTCTGAGACAGAACCACAGAGAATTGTGGATTGCAAAAATGGGGTCTGAAGGAGAGATACAGATAGAACTGTTGGGAGAAATGATGGAACAATTTCTAAAAGATTTCCAGGAAGCAATGCTGAAAGGTATTAAAGAAGGATTTAAAGCTGCTATGGTAAGCCGGCACGAATTACTTAAACCTCCGGAGAATGCTGAATTTATTGTAAAAAATACTCAGGGTCCGGAAAATATCCAACAGACAATGGAGGGTGAGAAAATAAAGGAGGATAAAGAGCTAGAAGACACGTTGTTACAAAAGCAAAGGGAAGAAACTAATGAGGAAAACGGGCGGAAAAAAACTGATAAAGTGAAAAGAAAATGGAGAAGAGTGAGACGAAAGCGAACTGTGTGGAAAAGGCAACGGGTTAGGAAGATATGGAGACAAGTTGGCTTAAAAAATACGAAAGATAGACTGGGAAAAAATTATCCAAAAGGAGAAAGAAAGGCTGGTAAAGTGAAAAGGAAATGGAGAAGAGCGAGACGAAAGCGGACTGTGTGCAAAAGGCAACAGGTCAGGAAGATATGGAGACAAGTCGGTTTAAAAAACATGAAAGATAGACTGGGAAAAAATGATCATCTGTGCAGAGGGAAAGAACACGTGGACATGCTACTGCGGCTAAGGATACTAATGGTGTTCAGAAAGCAATATAAACCATACGGGCATAATATTTGTGGCTTTTTAAATTATTTGATGGGTAAAATGAATTTATATGAATTTATTTAAGGGTAAAATGAATTATTACAAGCTAAAGAGGATAATATGATTATTTAATATTACCCAACATTTACAAATATGGTTTAATATGAGTATTTACAAATATGGTTTAATATGAGTATTTATCATCTATAAAAATGACTATGCTGCTGTTTAAAAGCAATTATAAATGGTAATGGGTGATGTTGTGGGTGGTGGGTATCTGTATGTGTAAAAAATCCAATTAAATATATATATATATATTTAAAAAAAATACTGAAAATGTGGCACAAGGTGGGCAAAAGGAAAAGGAACTAATAGAAAGATTAAGCTTACCGACTATAAAACAAAAGAAGAGGGCAATTAAAAGGAACCCTTTGAAGAAGGAGAAAAACAAAAGATCGTATAAAAGAAAGACACAAAGAACTACTTTCAAAAGGAAGGAAAATAGCGAAAGGAAAAGACAAATAAGAAAGGAATGGATGGACACAAAGGACAAAACAGTAATGAGGCAGGACTTTTTAAAAGCAAGCAAGGCAAGAATGAAAATGAACTACCATGTTCATAAAGGGGAAATCCATATAGACATGCTGCGACAAAAATGGAATTTACAGAACTATAGAAGGCAAATTAAAATATATGGAAATAGGAAAATAATGTTGTCTTTGGATTTGAATGTGTATAAGATGGTATGAAATTACATGAGTAATATCTTGTGATTATAGAAAGTAAAGTGATGTGGGTAAAGTAGTTAGAAGTAGCTGAATAATGTAAGAATGTATATATAAGGGTGTGAATATTTTTGTTCATGTTTTTGAAATAACATAATGAAATAATGTAAATGGTAATGAATAGAACAAAAGGGGGTGTTTAGCTCACAAATTATAGTGGAAAAGGGGGAGGGAAATTATAGAAACATCTAAGGTAATTTAATTATTAGGAAAGTCTATGCAGGCAAAGGTTTGTTTGTTTCCCCTCTCTTGTTTAGAGTGTGAATAAAAGGGTAAGAAGATATTTGGCTAAGATAATGGGTGAATATAAAGTATAGTGGGGAATGTAAGTTTGAATGAATTGATAGTTCCCCCCTCGCTTTTTTGTTTGGATTTTAGTAAAGTTAAACTGGGCTAAGATTAGCTTGTGTTCCCTGTTTTGATGCTTTGTTGTTTTGATTATGATTATGAATAAAAGGGGATGACATGTATAGGAGTTTTTAAATTATAATAGCAGGAGTAAAATAGAATGAAATGGATATACTTAAAGTAAAAAGGTCATATAATGCTTTGTTCTATATTTTTATGTAAAGAAAATTATAGAATGAATTGTCTTTTGACCTATAAATTGAAACTAGCATGATAGATGGACGATGAGTCTAATTTAAAATTATTATAAAAATTTCAAAGTTGAGAAAATCATGGTGTAAGGAAAGAAATGGGAATTTTGTTAGCTTTAAAAAGGGAGAGAACAATGTTGAATTGAGGATAGTGCTAGTATTGGATATATGTACCAGATGAAAGACTGTAATGGAAGAGAGAAGGATTGGAGGAAATATTTAGCTATATCTGTTTGACTTGTTGCTGTTGTGAATATAATTGTATGGGGTATTAACTGGAGTGAATTGATATTGAAGTCACGGCGTGAATGTTTGCATCAAACTGAATATATATATTCAGTTTTTATATATATTCATATATATATAAAAAGAGGGGATTGGATAAACATATGGAGCACAGATCCATCAGTGGCTATTAGCCACAAGTTATAGATGGAACAGTATGTCGGGGCAGTGATGCTCTGTATCCTTCTTGTTTGGAGGGCCATGATGGGTGAGCTTCTGGCCCACTGGTGGACATCCTGATGACACCTGGGTTTTGGCCACTGTGTGACACAGAGTGTTGGAGTGGATGGGCCAACATAATCCAACATGGCTTCTCTTATTTTCTCTTATGTTGCTGTCTTCCACCTCTTGATAACTGGCCATACCCGCCAACATCAGTGGTCCGGACTCTCCCTACGGCAAGCTATGACTACTGATTGTATATGCTTATAATGTGTTTTAAAGATTTTATTGTATTCATGGAAATGTTGTAACCTGCCCTGAGCCTGTTTACGGGATGGGCGGGATATAAATGCAAACATTAAATAAATAAAATAAATAAGGTGCTCCACAACTCTATTCTACAGTCATGTAACCATGTTCAAATGTTACAGTGAGTTTATGTACATCCTTAATGCACATGCATACATGTCTTTGTAAGAAAGAGTCAAGTCAGTGGGTTTCAAAGGATGTAATTCAATTTAGGTTTGTGCTGTAAATATGGCTACACTAATATCAAATTAAACAGGCAATATGGTACTTGTAATTTTATTTTCAATCCTTTTACTAACACCATTGAACTTGCCTCCTTTATCACAACTGTAGTAGAATTTCTTCAGGTTCTTTCTATCTTTTAGTGTCTTCAGAAATGTCAGAAGACATGTTATTTCATTTGTTCTTGTAATCAGTGATGCTGCTACTCTTGTCATGCAATGATGAGACAGCTGTCCACATTTCATGACTTTTGCTCATCCCATCGGATAGTAGTTTTGTTTCTTCCAATACACAGTTTTTTTCCCTTGGTGGCTTACAAAACTGGAACAAATTATAGTGTTTCGACCTTTTAAAAATAAAAATCAGACCAAATTAAAGCTGGTTTTGCATTTTAAACATGAATTTGAACTGTTCTTTAGAAACTTTAACCTTCTTATTCAGTTACCATTGCATAATTATAAGAAAGCGTGAAATAGCAACATTATAATGATAATTTGGGGTGAATCACTGCTTTGGAAGTTCCAAACCATTTTACTGGCTATAAAGAAAAGTCACTACAATAATGATTCAAAAATCTATTGATTTACTTTTTATTACTTCAAAGTAAAGTCCTAAGTCAGTTCAAGTCAGTGGACTTAGAAAGGAGTAAATCTGTTTAGAGTTGCACTGTAAAGTGCTTTATGTGTAGTCATTGTTTTAATTGAACCAGATTTATTGGCATTCTGCCTTGCTTAAAATCAGTGGCTGTGGTCTTTAGAAATGATGCTAAAAAGTACTAAAGCATGCAGTGTTTTAACAATTGCTGTATGAAGAACAGTAATTCTTTAGTGGAAAATTCGTGTAATTAACCTCATAATGTTGCTATAATTAGTACCTTACTTTATAATTTTATCAACATATCTAATTTTCAATATGGTCCCATCTCTGGGTACTTAAACCCAGAGATTGGAGCCATGGGCAGACAGGACAGAGGTTTCTACAAACCTGATGAAAAGTCCCAGGTTTGCAGAAAAATCTGAAATCTGAAACAAAACTAAACTAAAAACACGGGGGGGGGGGGTTATCAAAACAATTTCAGTCAGTTCAGTTTTTAAACAAGTGTAAAGGTTTATTATACTAACAACATCTCTAGAAAATATAAAGGCTACAAAAATTATGGTACAAATACTAATAAAGAAAATGAAAACAGAGGGGGAAAATCTAACACAACTTGGAGACTACACTTACCATACATTTGCCCCCCCCCAGCAGATGGGTATATAGTCAATGATGGTTTCAGGATGGCATGTGTGTGCACACACAATGAAAGAATGGGGGCTTTTTTCAGACCCCCCCCCAGCATGGGTTGGGATATGGCAAGATCTATATTTCAGTCATTATAGGGTTAACATATTTGTTATGATTCTACCAGAGACCTGACTTGGAAGTGCAACCTGACTCAGAACCAATCCTGTATGTTAATTGGTGTGTTTGAGAAACTGATTGAATAGTTGTGATTTACCAGTGTTTGAGTTTGAGCTTGAGGTTCCTCCTGTTAAGGTTCTAGAGGAACTTGCTCAGCAGCCTCACCCTAGGCTTTTACCTTTTTCCTCTTAGAGACTTGTGATATGTATTAGCCTACTTTGCTGTATAAATATGTAGTTTAGGACTTTGTTATTTTATTAGAACTTTCCTGTTTTTCCCTTTCCTAATAGATTTAGATAAAGAACTTTATTTTGATTGACAACTCTGGTTTCCGTGCCTTATTTACCCAACAGTGTGCAATAGGACCTGTCCTATCTGGGGTTTGGATTCTGACACAGAAGCCCACCAGAATGCAGTAGTCAATAGGTGCTATTCCCATCAGAGGGATTCCTTATTTTCCCTGCAGGCTATAAAAACATATTGATCTGAGATCAATGGGATTTTCCTTGCCTAACTGTCTCTCCAAATACAGGTTCATCTCCATAAATGTCAGCCCTTTTTAAAGCCTACAGCCATACCACCATCATGCCCTATTTCATCTGATCTTGGAAGCCCTTTCTAAGAGTAAGTGGTTTGTCCTGCTCACATATGCGACAGCATCTACATGACTTTTGCAACTTGTTTAGACTTTTCCCAGAGTTTGTCATGGGCAGACAAGAAGGGAAATCTGAAAGCTAAACTGGTATAGTGGTTAGAGTGTATCAGAGAGACATGAATCCCCGAGCTGTCATGGAAGCTGCTGGGTGACCTCAGGCTAGTGATGCTCTCTCACGCTACTGTACCTTTAAGGGTTGTTATGAGGATAAATCTGAGGAGAGAATATAAGTTTTTTCCAGCTTTTTCTAGGTTTTCTTGGATGAAACTGCTATCCTATTCCAGACCCATTCCAATCTGGCTTTCACCTGGGCCAAGGGATGTAAACCATGCTGGTCACACTCACAGATGACCCAGGTCTGCCTTGATCTTCTACAAGTAAGAACTGATGCAAGAACTGGCAAACTTCTGTTCATGTTCCACTGTTGATGCTAAATAAATGCTAAATTGTAGTAGCACTTTTTGCATGTACTATATAAAAGCAAGTTTTTCCAAACATTCATGTAACATGTGGGTGGGTGGGTGAAGTCAAGCCAAAGTACATAAGTATTAAGCAGAATTATAGTTCAGAGGAGAAAGAAGAGAGGTGCAGGAAGGGAGCTAGACATTTCATCAGCACATTAGGGAACTGGGCTTCCATTGTTCTCATCTTTTCCCCCCTATGGAAAGATAAAGAGAAACGACTTGTACCAAATAGTGATACTCTAAGAGAGTCAAGGTTTCGGCATTTCTGCATGGCTAAGTCAAAGCAAAAGATTATAAAGCAGGCCAAAGTAAAAAAAAAGATCAAAAGAACCATATACGACTCCATTTCATTTATGTGTTTTAACAGTCTTCCAAACCAAATGAAATTTGTGTTGTGTTTGCCTGGAGCTTTCCATCCTTGCTTTTAGTGCTGTATATCTTGGAACCAGTTTTGAAGAGTTCACAATGGTCCAGTTCCAAATAAATACTAAAAGGAATTTAAATTTATCTGAAAGACTCAGTGGAGTCAGCTAATGAGGTAGTGAGAGGGAAACGAAAAGTCCACTACTGATTCTGGTGACTGGCACAGGAGTGAGACGCAAAGAAAATACTGCCTTGTGCCTTCTACTGGTAAGGCTGCATCAGTATCCTTTCCTACCATCATATCATCATATTGGTCACTGGTGTAGTTAGACTCCACCCCTCCCCACAAACACATAAACCCTGTTCATAGGATACAATGAATGCATGTGACTGTGTACTTTTTTTTGTAAGAAAGATCCAATGTGTATTCTTTTTACAGTGGGGATCAGTACCTGGATATATATGTGGTTTCAGTCACACATTCAGCTATACATGTGTTGAATGTAACATGAGAATTACTCAACAGACATACTTAATAAAGTGTACACTGTACATGGATTTTACATGCATTCACTGTAACTTGAGAACTGGTCCAGGTGGGTCGCCATGTTGGTCTGAAGCCATAAAACAAAGTTTGAGTTCAGTGGCATCTTTAAGACCAACAAAGTTTTATTCAAGGTATAAGCTTTCATGTGCACACACACTTCTTCTCCACTTCTACTGTGTAACTAGCTGTGTAACTGACAGAAATTAATATAATGAGCAAGCATAGAAGTTTATGGCTGGAAGGTTGTATCTCCTTTTTTATGGATTATCCCTGCAGCTCCCGCTTTTCAGGCCAGAGAGGTTAGTGTCTAAGCACTCACAGAACCCTTCCCCCAAAAGCTCAAATGGGTTTAATTGGTTCTCCAAAAACTTTAATATGCAAATATCACATATATGAAGGTGTAACTTGGACTAGGGTCCGTATTCATTAGTTCTGTACTAAGAGATCCATCTGAATATACCTGACTTTTTAGAACCTTTGCTCTCACTCAGTTTAACTTTTTAGACTTTACAGATTTAAATGATGGTTATCCCAGTTCAGTATGTTCCTGGAATAATTCCTTCACATATATTTTGATATATTATTGCTTTTAACTAAATTAGTGATAACTCTCTTAGGACCTTTGAAGGAAATGTGTTTTAATGGAACAAATGGTTTCTTCCAAGGTGACTAATTCAGCTTTACACATTGATGAAGAAAAAAATGCTCAGCCAAGCTCCCCAAAGTTCCTAGACACTTAGTGATTACTTTAGAGTATTAAACAGAAATAGAACATTTGCAATTCTATGCCATTTTTGCAATATGAAAAACACAAAGGGATTTTAAATCTTCTAAGTATTACTAGATATGTATTTCATTATATTATAAACTCGAAGGGGTGAATAGATTCCTCTGCCTAACGCATAATTTGCCTTCATAGATTGCCTGATATGATACTTTTTCAGATTTTGACTATCATATATGAAACATACAAATTATCTTCCATTAGAAAGAAGATTTATCTTCCAAGTCTGTTATGCATTACCTCCTAGGCGATAGTGAATCTCTAAAGCTCCTTCTGTAATATCAATTTCAAATGTTTTATTGAAGAGGCAAATTGTTGTGACTTGTATCAAAGGGTTAATGTGCCAACATTAAAAACTGCTTTAAAGATTAAGCTTCCTTTGTGTAGTATTGGTACCTAAAATATATATTAAAAATGAAATTTAAAGGAATATGATTCTCCTGCTGACAAATTGAAAAACAGATTAGTTTCAAGTTGTTATGGATTTTAAAACATTTCCATTTCTTGCTAGATGTTTACTGTCTTGTGGATTTAAATGTGCACACCTGTTTCCAGGGAAGTGTAAATAGATAAGAATATACATAAAAGGACTGTTACTTCAAAATGGACTTCATTTAGCAAAGGTAATCCAATAGGCTGCCTGGTGGGAGATCATAATGCAATGCCATCATATCAAATTGGTAGTTTCATCTTCACAACACTTCCTTTTTTGCCCCCTTTTTGGATGGGTGGGGGATAGATTTATCAGGTCCTACAATAAAACCAACATTTAAAAATATGCATGTATGTATTACAGGGGGAAAAGATAACATGACGGAATTGAAAATAGTGCAAAAACAGAAAATCATGGGTTTAACTCACACAAGGCTAAATTGGAACAGGAGATTTCAGGTCAAAACAGTAGCAAAGATTTACACCTAGAAGTGTATATTGTCTTTAGATTGTGGCCATTAGAAGTACTAGTCAGTGATCCAAAGGAGCATATGAGATGCTCTTATTCTCTAAATGTAGCTTTTGTATTATCAAGAAAGCTGACCCCAAGTACCAAGATATCCTTTAGAAAGGCTTCTGCTGCAGCAAAAGGAACTGTAGTTATTAAAGAAATTTGGGGAAGTCCTGGCTTGTTCACAGCTAGAAGTCCAGCTGATTAGCAACAACTGAGAGCCAAACTAGACATTATGCATGACACAAGTGGGGACATATGTGTCCAACTCTACTCCATGTTGAGCAACAGAGAGGGGCAATCAGACCACAACTGTGGCTGGTTCCCCTGGCAAAAACAGCATGGGAGCGGAACCAGAAGCTTCTCTTCCCCTCTTGCAGCTCTTGAGAGCTGAATGGAGTGCTTTCAAGGGAAGTTCCCCCGCTCATACATGTGATAGTGAGTCGGATCAGGCACCCATGTCCTGACCTGTGTATCATGTATAAGCTAGCTTAGTTCCCAGTCACTTGTGGACTAAAGGAAGGTAGTTGGATAAATTCACGGGCCTCTATATTTTGAGTCAACAGTGTCTTGCTAAAGGAATGAAAGGAAGATAGAAGCAGCAGTTGCAATTCTGAGCATTTAGGATTAGACAGGTTATTAAAATCCCATTTCTTAGGCACATTTGAGTTTCCCCAATGGCTTCAAATTAGCAAAAGTGAACTCCCTCCTGTCTGACCTCTAGTGGTCAATTTGATATTACATTGCTTTATGTCCTGCATAAAACATGCCGTTTAAATCTACAGGGAGATATGCCAGACATGAAGCTATGTAATATCACACTGACAACTACAGGGAGTAAAACACATGCAAAACATTAAAACAAACAAACAAAGCAACATAAATACAAAGCATGGGCAATGAAAATGTGGAAACGCTTGGTATGTGTCTATGCGTGTGTGTATATAATGTGGCAGAGTATGCAGCGAAAAGGTTGGGGTTCAGGGTGGAATAGACAACAAATTAAAACATGAAGATAAATACATGTCATGAAAATGCAACCACTCTCCCTCCAAAATGAATATACAGAGCACATTTTTGTATTTCTTTGTATCATTATAACAATATAATACAATGTAATATAATATAATGATGATACATGGCTATATTTCAGCAGGCAAATACCTGTCTTATTATGGCTCATATGATTCATTTGGCAAAGGTTTTTATCCTTGAGTGTAGTTTACTCTTACAACAAAATACTTATTTTAACATCTATTACATGGTGATCTGTTTTAAATCTGCTTTAAATATGTTATATTTTTATTTGCACCTTCTCCAACAAGCTCAGGGTAATGCACGCTATTCCTCCTGCCACATTTTTTTTCATAGCAACCCTGAGAGGTAGATTAGACTGAGAGAAGATAAGAAGAAGAGATTGGATTTATACCCTGCCCTTCAATCAGAGTCTCTTACAAACTCCTTTCCCTTTCCCTTCCCCTCCCCACAACAAACACCCTGTGAGGTAGGTGGGGCTGAGAGAGCTCTTTCGAGGACTGCTCTTTCAAGAACAGCTCTGACAGAACTATGCCTTGCCCAAGGTCATCCAGCAGCTGCAAGTGGAGGAGTGGGGAAATCAAACTTGGTTCTCCCAGATTAGAGTCTGTGCACTTAACCAGTACACCAAACTGGCCAAACAGAGTGACTGGCCCAAGGTCACCTAGTGAACTTCATGGCTGAGTGGGGATTTGAATCCAGGTCTTTCCTATACCAGCTTGATATTTTAACTATACCAATTTGGCTCTCATGTCATAAGCTTTTTTTATAATGTGTGCCAAGTCCCATCTGGCAACTGATATTGTATATGAGCACTTTGTGAGACTTGTATTCCCGAAGTCTTTTTTTTAATCAAACCCTAGCATTCCTGAGGCTGCCTTATTTTTTTTAAAGAAAGCTTTTCAATACGTCATTAAATGCACATAAATTTAGAAAGCCTTTCAAAATACTATAAGAGAGAAAATAATTCATTCCCTAATTTCCCTCTGGGGTCTCCTTAGATATATTTGCTGCCGTTTGCACTACCCTGTATTTATGAATGATGTGTTTTCATATGTTCGTTTAAGATGAATAATTGCTTCCTTTCTTGCTTCCTGGCCTACCTGTTCTGTTTCTGCTCACATTATAAATTGTCATGCAAGAAGAGAGCTTAGTCTTCAGTCCGCAAGATTTCTGCATGGTGGAACATGTAAGACGTTCTGATGATGCAAAAACAGATATGAACACATGAACCCACCCAACACATGGCCAATACAGTCAAAGTGAAGGCATATGGATTTGATTGTCCACTGTCAGATGTGAGAGTTGCATTTTCTTTTATCCTTTCCAATGCTATTTAGCTGAATGTATGATCATTGTTGATGTGGAATATAAAGCCAACAAGAAGTATATGTAAACCAAACATTCATTCTGACTTTTCATTGTGTTACAAACCAATTTAAGCAAAATTGCTTTAAGACCCATATATAAAAATATTCTTGAAATATCTTCATGCACCAGAGCAGAATTCTTATCTCTTACCTCAGTTTGGTTAGTTGTGCCATTCACCCTTTATGTAATTCAGTGTTCTGCCTTTTAAAAGGAACATTTTACTAGAATCCATTTGTTGTCCCACAGATGATCCACAATTTATTCATATCATAACTTTGTATTCAGTGACCCCAACCCAACAGAAACATTCAATCTTTTATGCTGTTAGCAGGGGATTGATCAAAGGAAAGATGCACTCAACTAGGCCTTGTATTCAGAAATGGTAAATTGTATTCATTCAAGGAACTGACTCAGATGCACAGCATCTTACACAGATTTCAGAGATGATTCAGAGGTTTCACGCATCAGTGCACATTTTCTAGCACTGGAAAATGGGCAGCACTGATATATTTTCTTATCCTTATAGGGATTGCTTACCCCACCTCACTCCCACATAAGGAGGAATGTTTGTTCTGAACAATAATTGGTGTACTATCTGATCTAGCTTTTCCTGTTTAAAATCTTGAAAGTAGGATTGAGCCATTTACTAAGATTTGATTCTGAAAATTCATTTTCTCTGGGGTGCCAGGCTGTGCAGTGGGAGGTTTGGGGGCAGGGGTGTGTGTAACATCATTATATCACTTCTGGAAAAAAAAACCCATAAGTGACATAAGTTAGCTCTAGTAATTGCTGGAAACTCTACTGTTTTAGTCTATGTTATTTCTGATTTTTCCCTAGAGATGAAGTGATGCTAACTTTAAAAAAAAAGTTCTACTGCTACTGCTTGGAGGAGTGGCAAACAAGAACTGAGCTGAATATACTAACTAGTTCAGGTTTCCGTTATTCCTTTAATATGTACATATGATTCTGAGATGAGTGTTTTCTTAACACAGATGCTGGGTCAACACTGTACATAGCTACAAAGTCGCTCATCGAGTAGCTTGCTATTCATTTTCTTCTCATACTCTTGACTCAAGAAATTTGTTCGAACTGGAAGATAATGTTTGAGTTGATTTGTACCTCATTTCAAATAGCTCCAGAAGAAGGGTCATGGCTAGAGAACTCATTTCTACAGAGTAGTTAGAGAGAAAGAAAAAACTATAGGTGTTATTTCATTTAATTTACAGGTCTGTACAGTCTGAGAATACTTTGAATTCTTGTTTCTCCTTGAGCATGAAATAATATGTGCATACGTGTAACAATATTTATTGTAGTGACAGGAACTGTGTAAATATTGGTGGTAGTGTGACTAATTACATGTACATAGTAGAGTGTACTATGATTTAAAGGAGTTTTATGAATGTTTCCTACTAAGCTGACACATGACCCCTATGTTTAGGATAGTATGGCACAAAGAATTGCCAGAGTTTGGTGGCAAACTGACAACAAACCTCATTGTTCTTTGTTATGTATCTGAGTATGGTATTTAAAAGCATAAAAATTAGAATTCTTATGAACTCTTTCTAACAGATATAGCTAACATTAATGTGGTTTATAGCTGCAGTCAGTTTTCAGAGCCCAATCTCCATTTTTTAATAGAAAGGGGAAAGTATTTAAAAATTGTACTTGTGAAGTTGCTTTTTTAAACACAGTTTATTATCTTCATCTAAGGACTGATTTGTACACATTTGAAAGTGGGTTGAGTGAAATACAACCTGGCAAAGTATGAATTGAATATGAGAGTGCACAGGAGCAACTGTGTTATTGCTTCACAGTATGATGGTATACAAATTTTTCAGCATAGGCTGTCATGAGACTCCTTTATCATACCCTCAAATTTAGCCAGAAATCAAGCTGTATGTCATTCAGCCCACTTTCAGGATTCTGCAATTAGCCCTAATTCTCATTTGTACAACATACTACATGAAATAAAAGTTTTGTGTTAACACAGTATCATGGTTCACTAACTTAATGGTCTTTAGTACTCCATTATATCTCTGCTGATTATTTTTTTTTGCCAGATATCAGTTTATGAGATCTCTCACAGGGGGATGTCAAAACAAAACCACATAAAGACAAATTGCCATAGTTCAAATATCTCAGAAATGTTCTCCTTTCCACAGTCAGTGTCAAGTCTGTGAAATAAATTACTTTTGAATACTTTTGTAACAGATGTCAGCCATCTTGCTTATCGCTGAACAAGCCACATTTGAACTAAACAGCCTGGTATCACATTGAGGGATGTGGTTGCTGATTGAACGCAGGTGTAATGGTTGATATACTGTCACACAGTCTGACATTAACCTAAGATCTTTGTTGAAATACTTATTACTGATGGCACGGAATGTAATTGCTAATTTTCCGCCTGAGTGGTTACATATTTTCTCCAATTCTTAAGAGTTATTCATCCTTTTCCCACTGCCCATTTCTCAGAGTTTAAGGCAGATGTGTCATTGGTCCACGGGCCAGTAATTGAACCTGTCACTTGCAATCTACTGACTTCATTCCTCAGAAATGTGACTACTGCTTGATTCACCTTCCTGCTTATTTTTCTTTTGGTATCAAATGTCTTACTTGAACCTGAAGCCAGCAGATATTTATTGTTTACCTTTACAGAATCCTTGTTACTGAGCAAAAGAAACCAGGAGCAACTTTGCCTGACTATGACTGCATTCATTGTGGAGGTGTTGCTCAGATTAAGCTGTTCATTTAAAGACTAATTTTATTAAGCAAATCAGTTAGATTGCAGGATTCAATTTGAAACAAGAGACAAAAGTACATAAGAGGTAGTGACTACACAAAATTTAGACATACCAATACCTGATGTCTAAAGTTAATCCAGGCAACATTGATGATATTCTATCCAATAAATAGGGAGGACTAAGGCCTTTTGATGGGTAGTCAATAAGGCAAATGTTAACAGTGTGATCTCTGATTAACCTTCTTTTTAAGATATTTTAAAATAATCAGTGTACACAAGCTAAACTTGCGTGACTTTAGCTATCCAGATTTTAAACTACCTAATAACTTCAGAGAAAAAAATGAAATCTTTGAATATTATAATCTGTAGAGATGACAAGGCTAATCAAATCAGTCTAGAATGTTTTCAAAGCAGCAAACTTGATCTGGATATAGGGCAAACCCAACAGTACAGTCCTAAAAACACTTTCCTGGGAGTAATAGTAACATAATAACCATGAAAAAAGCAGTCAAACTGCTTAATTCACTTAGGCTGTGGTCACAAACAATAAATAATCCACTTTCAATCCACTTTCAATGCACTTTACAACTGGATTTTAATGTGTTAACTGGCAAAATCCAGTTCAAAAGTGGATTGAAAGTGGATCATTTAGTGTGTGTGATTGCAGCCTTAGAGAATTTTCATCATGCCTTTCTATTCAAAGCATCCAAAAGCTGGCATTCAAAAAACAAAACGCATCAGATAAAATATCAAACCAGTCAAAAGTAAAAACCAGAATGAAATTTTAAATCTAAAACTATAAAAATAAATTAACAAAGATATTATAATCAGAAGCTAATTTAAACCTAAAAGAGGTATAAAATGAAAAACTATAGCATTTCAGAAGAGTACCTAAAACAATCAATTAGTCTTCAGTGGTCATAAAACAAAATTAGTCATAAGAAAATATTGAGTTCATACTATTCCCATCTCGTATAGCAATATTGCTTTTTGTCATAATATCATCAAATATAGCATTTCCTTGCCTGTGGTCTATATCATTGGCTGCCTTGGGTGGGGATTGTGGAATGCTCAGCATAAAAACTTACATAAGGTAAATTCACTTAGATGGTGCAAAGGAGGGGACTAAGCCCAGGGGTTGCTATGTTTGGCAGTAAGCCCTTGTTTTTGTAATGTTTAGCTAAACACCAATTGCTAATGATACAGAAAGAGGGGGGGGAGGTTCCACCTAAGGGGCTATGAAAATCCCACCAAATATGACAATCCAAATACAAGGGCGTAGACTTTCCAATTTCCCGGGGGGGGGGGCTGGGGCTGGGCCAGAGGCATTGCTGTGCAAGGTCCTTAAAATAACCAAGGCCCAGTGACATCATAGGGAGGAGCCAGTGACGTCACAGGCCATTGTCACTATTTATGGAGGCAGAGCCATGTGGGATTTAGGAAGGGGTTCTCCAGAAATTTAGGGAGACCTGGAAACCCTTGAGAACCCCCGTAGCCAGGCCCAATGGCTCAGAAACAAAGCATGGCATGGGCAAAATCCTCTACATAAAACCCTGGAGAACCACTGCCAGTCTGAGTAGACAATGATGACACTGATGGACTGATAGTAGAGAAATCATGCTTTGTGTGCCAAAGAATAAAGGTTTAAACCGAGAAGGTCTAAGAAAACAGGTGTTGGAAAGGATCTCTCTCTGTCTGAATCTCTAGAGATCACCTGCATCAGAGCAGACCATGCTGAAGTAGATGGACCAATGGCATGAAGACCAGTGTGGATTGAGGAGACCCATGTTCAGATCTACATTTTGCATGACACTTACTTGGTGATACTGGGACAGTTAGATTTGAGTCCAATAGCAGATTAGAGACCAACAAGAGTTTCAGGGAATAAGTTTCCAAGAGTCAAAGCTTCCTTCATCAGGCTGGGTGATATTGCCATTATCATGAGGTCGATATAAGGGAAGGGAGACTGGAGGAAGGGTGGGATAAAGAGGGGATTGACAGACAACATGTGAGCAGCAGAGTCCGTTGGGGTGGAAGAGGAATTTACAGGGGGGAAATAGCACCAACTGATGTGACTAAGAAAACAGATCTTCCCAAACTAAAGCATCATAAATTATAGCATGAACATGAACCTATATTGTGATGCATTAAGTGATGTAGCAGTGGAGACAAAACCTTTAGTGGTATTTAGTTGAACTTCCTGGACAGGCAGAGGGTTGCCACTGGCCAAACTGCTCTGACTTTAGAGAGTTGGGACAAGCAGCAAGGCTTGAGGAAGGGGATGTAGATCCATTAGGAGTCTAGGACCTGAGAAAGCAAAGCGGTCCAAATGAAGCACGACATAGAAAGCTGTACGTAGTTGAGAGGAATTAGAAAGGAATGGAGATGCACAGTTGGTGTGAAGTACATTTTAGAAATTATAGAAACAGCATAGAAGTTTCTTAGGTGGGGTTAGCTACAATGCTATTGCAAGGTCTGTGTGATACAATAGGGGAGGCAGTCCACAGAAACCTGTATTACATTTTCAGACTCTCTCTCTCTCTCTCATATACTTTAATCTCATATACCCTTCCTATAACAATTCCTCACCAGTCTAACAGAGACATCCTACTGAGGTCTATCCAAGGGGGCTTACTCCCAGGGAAGTGTCCTCAGGATTGGACTATAAAGAGCTCTATTCAAATCCTTAACCACTGAGCTTGCTAATACTTTCTCCTCTTTCAGTTCCTTAGATCAATTTGCCCAGTCCCCCATCAAACTCAAATCTTATTGGCTCTTGCAACTATGAGTAAATTATTATTACACTTCTATGACATGGCTCTTTCCTAATGATTGTGGCTCCCAAGGATAGGTTGAAGATGATTGCCTGGGAAGCACCCACACAGCACCATGCCATGGACCCAGATGGCTCAGGTTAGCCTGATCTCATCAGATTTTGGAAGCTAAGCAGGGTCAGCTCTGACTAGTATTTGAATGGGAGACCTCCAAGGAATACCAGGGACATGATGCAGAGTCGGGCAATGGCAAATCATCCTTGAATGTCTCTTGCCTTGAAAACCCTACAGGGTTACCATGAGTTGGCTATGACTTGCTAGCATTTTCCATCACCACAGGGCAAGTGCGCTTTAATGGCCAGAACCAGTTGGGATGGACCCACAGCTCCATTGGTTCTCATATCACTGCTATAACATACAAAATACTAAAAATCTCAGTAGCACCTTTAAGACTAACAAACTGTATTGTAGCATAATTATTCCTGAAGCACAAGGGTCAGCTTTCAAATGAAATGCTATTAAAAACAGGGCAGAAACTACCCGCTTGCCTCTTCTAATACCTAGTGAAGACAGAAAAACGTTGTCTAAACTTCTGCCAAGTCTACAGATAATGTTCATGTTCAAAAGGAAAGCCATAAGAACAACTAGCCTTACTTATCTGTGTCATTTATACTATATTTATTTCCAGGTACCTGGAAGGTATGCATAAGCTTTTCCCATTTTATCCTCAAAATAATCCTGCAACCCTGACTGAGTGGAGAGTGTGTGTGGTGATGTGGCCCTGGCCACTTGTCTGGATGTGATATGTATTGACTTGCTCTTACTGCATTGTTTTCTAGTTATGCAACACCATTTTTTACATTGTTTAACATACTATGTCTAAATACTTATGCTTTGTTTCCAGATTTCTGTAAACCCAGTCCTGTTAATTTTTTATTATCTCTTCCTGTCAGTTGCATTGATTCATACTGTGTAATCTGTCGTGAGTTTCACTGAGAAAGGTGCGCTATAAAAAAGTAAGTAAATAAATAAAAATAAAATACCCAGGTATTGTTGGGGGTGAGGTGAGCCATGGCTGTTCAGAAGAAGCTGCCAAAAAAGTGCCCTAAGTGGTAGCAGCCAAGCAGGAGCTGGGAGAGGGGGGGGGGTTCAAGTCAAGTCCTAGATACTAGTGTAGATAGCAGCCTGTCCAGCAGAAGTTCACTTGTCAATGCCAGCAGTGATGTCTGGGTAGGGGTTGGGTTGTCTTTGTGCAAGAGAAGCAATGGCCTGTTGTGACTTGAGGGAAGATGTGGGCATGAGAAGAAAAAATGAAGAAGGATAGGGAGATAGATAAGGAAAGGGACAGGGTGGAGCTCTGGCCATAAAACCAGATAGCCATAGCAAGGAAGGGTAGTGGATGATGCTAGAATGGCAAGGGAAGGAGGAAGCCGGCAGGAGAGAAATTAGAAGTAGAAGAAAAATCAGTCTGTGGGAGAAAGAAGGGAAGGAAGAGGAGAAAAGGAGTTCCAGAGGGAGCCAGGAGGCAAATGTTTCCAGGTCCAGTGTGTCCTTGATGGGAGCAGACCATTGGAGTATGACTATATTGGGTAAGTTGGGAAAAGTTCATTGACTATCAGTCTTGTTTAATTTTGGAGATGTTGCTGTTGTTAGCCATTCAAAACCTTCAGTTATACCCATGAATAAATAAATGTGGATAAATATAATTTATTTATTGTCTACCACTAGGAATTTGCAGATGATACGAAGTTGTTCGGGGTGGTGAAAACCAGGGAAGATTGTGAGGCACTCCAAAGGGATCTGTCAAGGATGGGCAAGTGGGCATCAACATGGCAAATGGGGTTCAATGTGGCCAAGTGCAAGGTGATGCACATTGGAGCCAAAAATCCTAAATATAAATACACATTGATAGGGTCTGAACTGGCAGAGACTGATCAAGAGAGAGATCTTGGAGTTGTAGTAGATAACTCACTGAAAATGTCGAGACAGTGTGTGACTGCAATAAAAAAGGCCAATGCTATGCTGGGGATTATTAGGAAGGGTATTGAAAACACATCAGCCAATATCATAATGCTCCTATATAAATCAATGGTGCGACCTCATTTGGAATACTGTGTGCAGTTCTGGTCAACACAGCTTTAAAAGGATATTATGCTTTGGAAAAAGTGCAGAAAAGGGCAACTCGAATGATAACAGGGTGGGAACACTTTCCCTATGAGGAAAGGTTAAAGCGCTTAGAGCTCTTTAGCTTGGAGAAACGACGACTGAGGGGTGACATGATTGAGGTTTATAAGATTATGCATGGGAAAGAGCAGGTAGAGAAAGAGGTACTTTTCTCCCTTTCTCACAATACAAGAACCCGTGGGCACTCCATGAAATTGCTGAGCGGTCGGGTTAGAACGGATAAAAGGAAGTACTTCTTCACCCAAAGAGTGATTAACACTTGGAATTCACTGCCACAGGAAGTGGTGGCGGCTACAAGCATGGACAGCTTCAAAAGGGAATTAGATAAGCATATGGAGCAGAGGTCCATCAGTGGCTATTAGCCACAAGGTATAGCTAGGGGCTCTGGGGCAAGTGATGCTCTGTCTTCTTGGTGCTTGGGGGGGGGTCAACAGTGGGAGGGCTTCTAATGTCCTGGCCCCACTGGTGGACCTCCTGATGGCACTGGTATTTCTGGCCACTGTGTGATACAGAGTGTTGGACTGGATGGGCCTTTGGCCTGATCCAACATTGGTGTCTCTTATGTTCTTATGTAGAAAGAAATTAACTATTATGTTTACACATGAACAAATACCACTGGGCTAAGTGATGTCTTCAGTGTTTTCCTATCAAACACAACTGTTTTCTGAAAGGAAGTGGTTTCTTTCTTTCATAGACCACTTTGTGTCCTTGCCAATTACATTACCTAACTTTACTGGGAGGATGATGACATAGAGGATGCAAAAGATAAAAGTCAGTCACCTTCTAATTCGTGTGTCATGAACAAGCTGCTGATGTTCAAATCCTCATCTTCCTGTTCATAGAGACAAAGAAAGAGTAGGCGCCAGGGTAGCACTAGCCTAGCTTTACAGGGAAACATGTAGAGTCCTGCTGTACTGTTCTCCCCATTTGTAACACCATTCAATGCTCAAAGCCCATTTTATTTGCTAGCACTGATTTTCTTCCATTTAGAGAAATGGTTATGAAATGTCAGATCAGCAGATATACTTTCAGCTGTGCTGATCAAATAATACTCAGCAGCATATGGAACATAATGCAGATTGGCTGTAACACAATCTGGCTTCCGAACAGATGAAGGTAGAGGTGACTGAATAGAAATTCAGTGCTAGACCTTCTGTGTCAGCTTTCAGCTGTCATTGTAAGGAGCAGAATTAATTGTGGCTTAAATATATATATGAGGATACCCATAAAATATCTATTTCATAATGGCATTTTATATAGTATTAATTAATATGATAGAACTTATTCTAATTTCGTTTAATGGAAACTTTATATAAGTTATGTGTGTTTCCTTACATGTTTTATTGAAGTATTGAAATATTTTATATTAACTTATATTTTACATACTGTATTAATGTCTTGATGTTTTAATGTTGAAAAAATGTTTTAATTTTTTAATGTTCTCAACTTTGGGGACCCTATTTGGGTGGAAATAAGGTACATAATTTTTAAAAATATAGAGGATTGCTGTAAGGCTAATATATTATATAATATTAAGTATTCTGAGTGTATTCTGATTGGCAGCAGGGAGGTGGGAACCTCCACCTTTACCAGGGGATCTAGCAACCCTAATCCTTTGCTGGGGCTGATTCTATTTGATTGTACAACTGGATTCATTACGGATGACAGCCTCCTGCAGTAGCTCTTTGATTCGTTCTTGCAGAACTTTTTTTTAAAAATAAATTCTTTATTGATTTTTAAAGACAAAACAAACAGAGATAAACAAACTAACAAATACCCAACCAAGGATTACATTTTTTCAACATCATTGCAACAATCAAACTTAACTTTAAAATATTTCTTCATATCTTATGTATTTTTCACTATGAATCAACACATATTTCTCATAATCCATCAATCTACTTTTTAACCCAAAATATAGAGGTTATCAGACTTACATTCTAAAGTAATTACCTATCACATTATCTTCTTTTAATTAATTTAATGGATATCAGCAACAGCTGAGCTCTCCAATAGTCTTCTCAGCAAAACTTTCCTGAATGTTTAACCAGACCCCAACAGGTCCATGACCTTATTTTCCAATCTTAACCATATATTTTATATATTATATTCTAACAACAAATTAATACTCACAACTTTTGTCCTATTTCATTTCTTTACATTATAATAGCAAAAATAACCCCTGTACACAACATTAGAAATATTTTTTTTTAAAAAATAACTCAGGTGTGTATAACCATTGTACTGGGGAGTATCCAAGCATATAATTAGCCCCGAAAATCAAATATTTAAAATTAATAAATATAAATTAATTTTTACCACTCACTTTCTTTTTTGCAGGTAAAAGTTATTAATAGATACCCCAATCCATTTTACAATACTTAGTTTCTTTGTATTATGCTAGCAAAAAAAATCCTTTTAAGCAACAACAGAAATAAGCTTTGAAGATAACACAAAAGTACTTAACCATGAAACTGCATAGAGGTCTAAAGTTCTTATTATCATTCCAAAATAAATCAAATGCCTTAGTCCAGTACATTCATTCCTATCCTTTAACACCACCCACAATTCATTCAGTGAATAAAAAAGAAAAAGAATTATGCTACCACATAATACAGATGGCAACCCTGTTTCCTGAAGCGCCCTCTTCTTTATGATCATTTCTTGATGCTTCTCCTCTTTATACTCATATATATCTGCTCCATCTTGTTTTTCCTGTTTAATCAGATCTGTCACATGTGCTTTGCAGTCATTAGTCTTTTTCTTTGGAAATTGTCTCATTTTCTTTTTAATCCATTTCTTTGTATCTGCATTAAGTTGCTTTCGGGCATTTCCTTCTGTAAATCCTACTGTCTTTGCTCGCTTTGCAAAGTACTTTACACAACTTTTTATCTGGGAGTGTTTCTTTTCCGTTTCCATACAAGATGAGTCTTGTGCTTTTTTATCTTGGTTGTCTCTTTGTTCTTTCTCTGAAATCACAGAACGCTGACATTGTGGGGGCTCCTCCTTCTCTTCCTGCTCCGGTTTCTGTTTGCTTTCCAATTCTGGGTCTTTATTTAGAAGGTTCTTAATAATATTTTTGCAGGCAGCCTCGTTAAATAGAATTTCTTTGAATTGGTCCAAGGTTATATATCTGAATTCACTGTTTTCTAAGTTAATTAGTACTGTTTCTGCTGCTGAGTCTTCTTCCTTTCCCCCAATTAACACCATTTTCTTATCACTTGCTCCGTTCCTTTCCATGGCCGCTTAAACATTTCAAAAGTTTGAGATAATCTTGTGGGGGTCATTTAATGAGGGTCATCACAGGTTGTAAAGAGAGCAATTGCATACACACAAGTTTCTTTTGTTGCAAGATGAAACAAAAAAAACCATGAACGAAACGGTCTTTAAAACGGCTGGTCACAGCTAATGGAAAACATGGGAGCCATGTTTCCTCCCCTCGGTCGCTCCTGCTTCGAGGCAAAAAATGGCTCATCCCCACACTTGCCGGGTGTGAAGGGTGACTGAGTGAAGCCTCCTGCTAACCCCTCCTCCCTCCAGGAGGTTGGGCGATGCCCCCGGTGAACCGGGAAAGCATCAAAAGAGCAAAGAAGGGAGTGAGCGATTCAGGAGTTCCAAAGAGTGCCCGCTCATTCACTGCACCATACCAGAAGCTCTCCTGGCTAATATATTTTTTGAACTGTGTAAAGAAGGGAGGTACAATAATATGATAAATAATTTTAAAAACTATATAGGTGAAAAGTCATATTTTCCAGCAATTTTATGGCACTGCTGTTTTTTGTTTCATCTATGTTTGTTAAGTCTTTGATCTCCGTTTGCCCCTGTCATGTTCAGGAGAATTTATATCAATGTTCACCTTTATTCAAGATTTACAGTACAATCCTGGGATTGCATTGCTACTGAGGAAGTCAGGAACCTCACATTAATAACTGGGCTTGCCATTTGCCTGAGTTTGACAAATTGGTCCCAATCCCTCCCCCTAAAAACTTGAAAAGCAGAAGGAAAAAAATGTTCAGATAATAGCCTCCATAGTGATGCTTAGGGATGGGCATGAACTGGCTCATGAACTAAAGTTCATCACAACTTTTGGCTGGTTTGTGGTTTCATTCATTCATTCATTCAATTTATAACCCGCCCTCCCTACCGAAGCAGGCTCATGGTGGCTTACATAAAATGCATATAAATAAAATAATTCATAAAACATCATAACAAATTAAATAGTAGTTATCCTAAAGTGCTGGAACAGTATTCTAGTAAAGTGCGAGAGCAGAGGTTTCAAGTCAAACAGTATTAGTTAGGTGGTAGTCATGGTGGTATACTCACACTTCATGGAACGGCGACCAGCACGAACATTCTACAGACTTTCATGGCAGATTGTGGCAGAGCATGAATCGTAGAATCATAGTGTTGGAAGGGAACTCCAGGGTAATCTAGTCCAACTTCCTATACACTGCAGGGAATTCACAAATACCTATCCCCCACACCCCCAGTGACCCCTGCTCTATACCCAGAAGAGGGCAACTGCCCCTCTAGGATCCCTGGCCAAATTGGCCTGGAAAAAAATTGCTTCTTGACCCCAAAGTGGCAATCAGCATTTCGCTGGGGATGTAAGAAAGGGCCACAAGAACAAAGCACTAATGCAGCCCTTCCTGCCTTCCCTCTCATGATCTGCCTAAGTTCATAGAATCAACACTGCTCTTGGCCATCTAGCCTCTATTTGAAAACCTCCAAAGAAGGAAAGCCTGTTCCACTGAGGAACCACTCTAACAGTCAGGAAGTTCTTCCTAATATTTAGCCAAAAACTCTTCTGATTTGATTTCAACCTGTTGGTTCTGAGTCGACTTTCTGGGACAACAGAAAATGATTCCATACCATCCTTTATATGACAGCCCTAGAAGTACTTGAAGACAATCATCACATCACCTCTCACTCCTCTCCAGGCTAAACATACCCAGCTCCTTCAACCTTTACTCATAGGACTTGGTCTCCAGACCCCTAACCATCTTCATTGCCCTCCTCTGGACATGTTCCAGCTTGTCTATATCCTTCTTAAATTGTGGTGCCCAAAACTTAACACAATATTCTAGGTGAGGTCTAACCAGAGCAGAGTAAAGCGATACCATTACTTTGCGTGATCTGGACACTCAGTAAGTTTAGTGTCACTGGCTTGTTCCTGAGCTGTTCCATAGACTCCTGTAACTGCAGCTGTCTTTTCCAGAGAGAACACTGGTAAGGCCTTTTTTTGGGTCTATAACTGGGACCCCAGAAGTGTAATCTGCCCCCAACTTGGAGAGGTTGTAGAAAAATGGGCTTCAGAGTGAAGTTCCCTGTGTGTTTGGAGTGTGTAGCTTGCAGGGAGTCCATTCTATACACTTTTGAACCTGCTTTTGATATTTTTTCCTGGGGTATCTTTTTGGGGGGCTGTAATGTGGACCCCCAAAGTCCAATCTGCACGTACCTTGGAGGGCATATAGAGGCAATTCAGCCCAAGATTTGCTGCAAGTTTGATGCCTCTAGCTTACTCAGGGTTCATTCTATACACTCCTAAACCTGTGCCTCTTATTTCCCCAGAAACTGCTTTCCTGAAGGCACCTTCTTTGGGGGCCGATAACTTGAACCTTGTAAATCCACTCCTTACCAAATTTGGTGGGCAGATAGAGGAGTGTCAGCTGGAGATCCCCTGTGAGTTTGTTCTCTCTAGCATGCAGAAGGGGCATTCTACCACAACATGAACCTCATGAACTGAACCAGTTTGTTTGGCCCCAAAAAGTTTGTGATGGTCCATTATTTGCAAACTAGGCATGCCACAAACCATGAACTGAACTGAACTGAACTGCATTTTTCCCAGTTCATGCCCAGCCCTAGTACTCCTCTAGGCATTTTTTCATGTCTCTAATTTCTTTACCACTGAGATTAGGGAAAATTCTAAAGTGTCACCTGGATGTGACATCACCCCCCCCCAAATGCCACCCTCCACAGGCACAGCCCCCCAAATCTTCTAGCACCTCCAATAGTAATAACCTTAGAAACTCTAACAGTAATAACCTTATTAAGAAACATTGCCAATATTTAGTATTTATAGCAGTAGATCTGAGAGAAGAATACAAAAAGTTCAAACATTAATTAACTAAAATATATAAGAAATCATAAGAATTCTTGAGTTGGAATCAAAGCGGTTTTGATGTGAGCACAGGGAGTTTTCAGGCCCCACTTTCCATAGATTCCCTCCCAAAAAAGAGTGCCCTGCATCCAATGCCATCTGAGGGTCTGCAGTCAGAAGTAAAAATTAGCCAAGTTTTTTTAAGGCATGGGAGATCTTTATGCAGAGCTCTAAGATCCTAGGCCAAGACATTAAGAACCTGAAATGAGCTGAGTTGCATAACTTGTGGATTAAACCTGTAATAACCTCCAGACATGATTACATGTAGTAAATGAAATGCAGAGTCCATTTTTCTTACCCACCTTGGAAGAGCTATCTAAGTGTCATAGGCACAAAAATCAGGGCATCTGAAGTATGACACATTTTAGTAAATCAGACCCAGGAGAATGGCAATTTCAGGTCTTTAATACAAACCTCAGAAATTTTTATTCTGTCAAGCAGTTAGCCTTCGGAATAGAAAGCCCACTGTGGCAGCTTTCTGGCTGCTTCTCATATAAAGGACTTTCTCAATAGTTACCTGCTTGTCATGAAAATTGTGTTGAAATATTATCAAAATAAAGGGTTGTTCTGCAACCTGCAGAGAAAGCAATCAGTATGAATTTTAAGAATAGAAAGGAATAGTGTATGCTTGCATAAGTGACTTTTTTCACCTCCAGAAATGTGTTAATAATTCAACAAAAAATTAGTAAGAAACTATGATTAGATAGGAAAAACATAAAAAGTGAGGACTCTCTCTCACACACACTGCAGTGAATTTGAGCAATAAGGAATATAGATAGAAACATGATGAAGTCAATCATATCAACATGCAAAGCAGCTATTCTGGCTACTCCACTGATTCACAGCAACACAGACTGTTTGCATTCACCTGAATAAAAGTAATTTTGTCATACTCATTTAATTCATATTTTTCATGCTTCTAAAAATACAAGTGTGGCTATCAAATGTAGGTTCCCTCTCATGATCTGCCTAAGTTCACAGAATCTCAGCATTGCTGTCAGATGGCCATCTAGCCTCAGACTGAAGACATCTAGAGCCCACCACCTCCTGAGGAAGCCTGTTCCACTGAGGAACCGTACCGCTCTAACAGACAGGAAGTTATGTTTAGCCTAAAACTCTTCTGACCTAATTTCAACCTGTTGGTTCTGGTTCAACCTTCCGGGGCAAAAGAAAACAACTCTATGCTATCCTATATATGACAGCCCTTCAAGTACTTGAAGATGGTTATCATATCACCTCTCAGTCATTACCTCTCTGAGCTAAACATACCCAGCTCCATCAGCCTTGGTCTCCAGACCCCTCACCATCTTTGTTGCCATCCTCTGGACACATTTCAGCTTGTCTATATCCTTCTTAAATTGTGGTGCCCAAAACTTAACACAATATTCTAGGTGAGGTCTAACCAGAGCAGAGTAAAACGATACCATTACTTTGCTTGATCTGGACACTAAACTTCTGTTGATACAGTACAAAATGGCACTGCTGACTCATGTTCAATGTATGGTTTACTAAGACCCCTAGATCCTTTTTGCACACACTACTACCAAGACAAGTCTCCTCCATCCTATAATTATGCCTTTGATTTTTCCTACCTAAATGCATAACTTTACATTTTCCCCCATTGAAATTCATTACATTTCTTTAGCCCAGTTATCCAGCCTGTCAAGATCATCCTGTATCCTGACTCTGTCTTCAAATGTATTTGCTAGCCCTCCCAATTTAGTATCATCTGTAAATGTAATAAGCATTCCCTCTATCCCTTCATCTAAATCATTATTAAACATGTTGAACAAAACAGGTCCCAGGACAGATCCTTGAGGCACGCCACTTGTCACTCCTCTTCAAGAGGATGAGGAACCATTCACAAGCACTCTTTGGATGCAATCTGTCAACCAGTTACAGATCCTCCTAACAGTCATAGGACGTAAACAACATTTTACCAATTTGTCAAAAAGAATATTATGTGGAATCTTACCAAAAGCCTTACTGAAATCAAGATAAACTATGCCTACATATTGACGGAAGCGTTGGCACCACTGATGGGCAGTGAAGCGGATAAATTAAGCGAAGAAATTGATCTGGTCTACAGATCCTATTCTAACTTTACAAAGAAAAATAATCTGCCAGCTGAAGTTGTTGTCAAATTTACCAAACAACGTGTCAGAGATCAAATTCTAAAAGTGACATCAACAACACCCTTGAAGATTGGAGAACAGGCTATAAGGATTTTAAAGGATGTACCATTTGAAATTCGTCAAAAGCAGAAGGCATATAAAGGACTGACCACATTCTTGCAAAATCATCAAATTAATTACAGGTGGTTGATTCCAAAAGGACTGGTCTTTAAATTTAAAGACAAAAGAGAGAAGATAGACTCCATTTTCAAGGCACAAGACTTTTTGAAGAGACACACCAGCTCAGAGGAAGAAGCAGAACTTGCTAAGTAGAAAGTTTTTAGCAGCAACGATGACAGCAGCCTGGAGGGTGGAGACGGAGAACCGGAGGAAAAAGGAGCGGTAGGAGGTGTTTCCTACAACCTGAGAGATAAAAAAGGCAGATGCCCCAACACCTGATGAACTCTTTAAAGTGCTTTAAAGGACAATACTAATAATAACCCAAAAGGACATTACTAATATAATTACCCTTTTTATTTTTGACAGGTAAAGAAGAAAGAAGATCGTCCATCCACGGATGAAGCTATGGAATGTATTAATACTAACAAAAGATTAATATACTAAATTACTCATCACTCACCACTATTCTTAATCCCTCTATATACCCTCCCTTTTTTCTGAAAATTTAAAAGCAATAAAATTCTCTCCTTTTGAGGAGAGTTTATATATATATATAAAATATAAACTATGCCTACAACATTCCCCTGATCCAGCAGGGTAGTAACTTTATATATATCAAAAAGAGAGAGATAGGGGAGGCGGGGTCTATGACACAACGATGGCGGACGCCTTTCCCAGCTCTCTGGGAAGGCGTACCGCACAGCAGCGAGGGGGAGAGGTGCCGCTGGATCGGCACCCCCACGGGAGTTCGGGGAGAACACCCAAGCCACAGGGCTTTTGAGGGTGAGCCTCTTTTCCTGCTAACTGAGGGAGATGGAGGCTCTCCTCCGCCCTGACGGTCCCTCTCGCTGACTGCGTCCTCTTAGCGAGGCCACAAGCTCTGTCGACCCGATCAAGTGCAGATCTAGCAGAGGAGCGATTAAGAGTGTGGTCAAGATAAAGACCAACAAAGAACTGTGAGTTAAGGAGCCGAACTGAGTGAAAATGAGCGATTTGTCTTAAGAAGAGAAACCCCTTCCCCAAGGAAAAACTTCTTGAGCGATTGGAACGTGCTGAGAGAGGGATGCCTCTCAATGCATTTGCATAAACAGGGGGGGGAGAGAGAAAAGATTGTAAACAGATACTTGAAATGAAATCCCCCCTTGAAACCCCTTAAGCAATTGGAGGGGGGTGCCTCTCTGATGCGTTTACATAAATGGATGAGGGGAGGGGGAGAGGGAGAGACAGCTGTAAACTGATACTTCTTTTTTAAAAAAAATATTTTTATTGGATTTTTCTTACATTGTTATACACCGTTTAACAATTTTCCATGACATATATTTGTCCAATAACCTAGACATCTCTTTCTTATATTTCAACCATATATTATAACCATAAAGATATGCCACCAATTTTACAATAAATTTCAAATATTTTCTATTAACAGTGCCTAACCTTCAAATCATTTCCACTTTCTGCTAGCCTAACTTCCATTTGATTCTCTCTTCTTTATCTTCAACCAGCTGTATATTCCTTCCCATTTTTCCCAATATATATGTTCCGGTCTGTGATTTAATTCCATGTTTACCCTGTCCATTTCTGCCATTTCCAGGATTTTAATTTTCAATTCTTTAATTGAGGGTAGAGTTTTAGATTTCCATCTTTTTGCAATTAAAATTCAGGCCGCTGTTAAAGTGTATATAAGTATCTCTTTATGTTTTTTTTTATTGTGTCCGGGATCATATTTAATATAAATATCTCTGGAGCAAGGGTAGTTTAATCTTTAGTTTCTTATTTAGGATTTTTAGCAGTTTTTTCCAGAAATTTTGTACCTTGTTACAATTCCACCAGATATGCATAAATGTCCCCACATTTTTTTTTTGCACCTCCAGCATCTGTTTGAGGCATTCTGGAAACATTTTGCTATTTTATTAGGTGTCCAATGCCACCTATAATACATCTTGTAAATATTTTCCTTAAGTGGGACTGCTCTAGTTAGTTTAATCGAGTTCCATACTTTTTGCCAGTTGTTTTCATCTATTTTGTGGCCTATTTCTTTCTCCCATCTAGTTTTGAGGTCTTGATTATTCTCTTTTATACATACATCCTCGAGGAATTTCATATAGAGTTTTTGGATAAGTTAGCTGTAAACTGATACTTCTGAAAGACTTTATTTACAAGCGTGTAAGCCTGTTGTGGGAGATTTCCATGAGCTTTTAAACAGTGAATGCGATTTGCAGAGCCAGGAAGAAAGAGATTTTATTGAAAATAAAACGTTGAAATGGCAGGCACTCTAAAAAAGATGGCAAAAATGAGAAGAAGGGAAGTTGACATCACTGCACTAGTAGCAGAAGCCATTAAGCCGATTCTGGAGCAACTTGTTGGTATTAACCAACAGCTTGCCAAGATAAATCAACAAGTTGTGTCCCGGCTGCTCCAGGAGGCGATAGTAGAAAAAAAATGGAATTGAGGGCTTTCGAAGTGAATGAGATGGACACTAAATTAAGCAGCGATCTCAATGAGAAAAGGAGAAAAAGCACAAGAGAAACAGGAAAAATTTACAAGGATTTAACTCCTTCCTTGCAAGTGTTTTTAGAAAGTGTCATCTTAAAGCCTGCTGAGAAAAAAGAGCTGGAGTTTCCCATCACAATAAAAAAAAAACCTTTGAGATGCCACTGGGCCCCGAGACCAGAGCAGAAGAGGCTTAAGACTGGTGGTTTTATTCCTTTTGATGGAAGAAGATTGGGTTGCAGTGAACGTCTAAGAAGCTATCAAGATTTTAGAGAGTTTCAGTATAGATGTAAAGGCAGAAGGACTTTGCAAATTGCCTTTATGAAGCGAGCTGGAGGAGATGCTCGGGAAATCTTCTCATAACAAGTAACAAACTAACATATAAGCTTAGAAAGACAGGTCCTCACAAAGTATATTGTTTATTAACAGCCTTTTTTTATTAACAGTGGTTTAACATGGAATGATCTCCTAACCTTGGGTTTTTAGTTTAGTGTGGTTTGCCTTTTCTTTCTCCCTAATTGTAGTTCCCCTATCCCTATTTTTTCTTGGTAGTTTTTGTAGTATTAAAAAAAATAAAAAAATCCCCTCCGGGGGCTTAAAAAAGAGAGATAGAGATAGGGTTGATTTGACATGACTTGTTCTTGAGAAACCCATGCTGGTTTTTTAGTAATCACAGCTGCCCTTTCTATATGAGAGAGAGAGAGAAAGAGAGAGAAAGAGAGAGAGTGAGAGTTACCACCAATGGCATGCCTTGTTGTTGGGGGAAGTTAGTTAGGTAGCAGGGGAGGCCAGAGGGGCACCAGGGATCACACACATGTTTATACCAAGGTCTGGTACAGTAGGAAAACGCCAGATTTGAAGAGTAAATTAAATAGTTTTTATTGAATATTTTCCCTAATTTCAAGTACACTAGGCGTTCAAGAAAAGAACATACAATCCAGAGCTTAGAAAATAGAGGTAATTGACAGAGGATAGAAGGGTCAAGTATGGGGGTTATATTACCTGTCCAGATGTTCAGAAGTCCATGGAGAAAAATTATGGCCCAAACAATGTTTGGGGGTGAACTGCCTGTTGGCATCCAGGCAAACCAAATAAATATTTTTATATTAAAAATATTCCCATGCAAATGTTTTTCTTTCCAGATATCAAAGTGAATTTTGATTTCAACCTTTTAGTAATCTTCTTTGGTTTCTGTAACCTTAAGTAAGTTTGCCTTGTAAACTTCAATTAGCAACTATTATTTGAGGTTCTTGGTGTAGTGCAGTGCTCATTTTTTCTTCTTCAACTTCTTGCTTAACTTTCTGGAGACTTCTTCCACCTAATTTTCTTGGTAAGTAAAGATGATCAACATCACTTCTAGGGTGTATTGCATGGCACATGACAATTATCTTGTGAGTTGTGCAATCTGTTGCTTCTAATTTTGCTTGTTTCTTGTCAAGAATGCCAGCTGTGTATTTCAGAACTAGACTGCTCATGTGTTAATTGCCTTTGCCATGTTGCCTCCACTTAATGTTGTTTGCAATATGTTTTTAATGTTTTGGTGGTACTATTTGGTTATATTTTTCTTAACAAGGGTATGTTTGATTTTGTCAGCTTCCAAAATTCCAAGGTATTTGTTGTTTTCTTCAAAGCCCAGTGTTTTCATGTTGTTGCTGTTTGGCATCTTGATTTCTTCTTGTTCAACGATCTTTCCTCTATTCAGCGATAATGCTACACATTTGTCAAGGCCAAATTCCATCATCATCATTGTCATCATTGTATTTTTCTACAAACCTGGGGGCTCCAGTTTCTGGATTCAAGTATCCACAGATTTGACCATGTTGAGAATTTATATACTGTTAGTGACATGTGGCCCCTATATGTGGATACCTAAATCCGTGGATCAGGGCCACATGGAGACTGGAGAGATTTTTCTGCAAACTTGGGAGACTCCCTAGGTTTGCAGAAAAATTGCAAATTTTAACAAAAATATATCAGCGGGTTTAAATTCCTTCCAAATAAAAAAGCATTGTCTGCACATGTGCAGGCAATGCACTTACTGTTGGAGTTGGGGGTGGCCACTGCCACAGGGAACCACTCCTGGCCTGGCCACCATGGTGGAGGACACCAGGATCAGCTTGTTGCCTTGTTCTGGCAGTGGTGGATGCCAGCAGTGGCTCCTTGCCCAGCTGCAGTGGCACCAGATTCTAGGAGAGGCTCTGGGCCTGGCTGCTGCAGCAGAAGACACGGGGAGCCACTTTGGGCTCAGAGCAGCTCCTAGGCACCGTTGTCATTGTTGCTGGGCTAAAGGTAGATGGTGCAGTCTGGAACTGCTATGGGGGAGATGAGATTCCCGCTGTGAGTCTCCCACGCCCGTTCCCCCACTGAGCCTCAAGGAGAATTGGAGGCGATGGGGGAAAGGTTTCCCCCATGAGTATCATGGGTCCCCACTTGTTAGATATATTGATCACAACAGTGAATTAAGTTCTTGTGAAGCTTTGAAAGTTTACCCTCTGCCCTTTCTTCAGATGGGCTTCTCAACTTTGTTCTAAGTTCTTCATGTACATTAATACATTTATACACATTCATTGCCTCATTGATTTAAAAACTCCACGCCCCTCTCTGTGTAAACTGTTCTGAGGACTATGGAGGAAGGATTTTAGTAAACACAGGCACCAGCCAGTCAGTAATTCCTTTTTTTCTTTCAGAGTTCAGTTGTAGAAAAAAAAGTGAGATCACTTCTGAATTAGCTCACCAATCAATATATGTTGTCTTTTTTCACCCAAGATATTACCTCCCCCGAATCTTCTCCTATGAAAAAGGTAAAGGCTAAACCAGTTCAGTTATTTAGTTGTTCATGAAACTTCTCAGTAAAGCTGCTGTTATTTGAAGAAACGGGGCTGTGTATCTTTTTTATTTTATTCCTAGTGTATTTTATATTAACACTAGGAATAAGGCCCATTGTGGAAATAAATACAACAAGCTCTAGAAAGAGGCTCTGGGCAGGTGCCCCAGCCTTGGGCAGCATCAATTTGCTGTGGAGACCTCAGCAGGGTATAATGACGCAGAATCTATTGTTTTCTCCAGGGGAACTGATCTCTGCCATCTGAAGAGCAGTTGTAATTCTGAATGATATCCAGCCTTGACCTGGAGATTGGCAACAACGGTTCCCCAGGAGGAAAAGTACAATCTTTCTCCTCAGTGGAGACCAAAGCAGCTCACAACATTCTCCTTTCCCCTTTTTGAACTGCACAACAACCCTTTGAGGTAGGTCAGGCTAAAAGTCTGTGAATGGTCTGAAATCACCCACTCAGCTTCCACAGCAAGAACCTGGGTCTGGCAGACCCTACTTTGAAGCACTAACTGCTACACCACACTGGCTGTCCTAGGGGGGCTGCTGCTGGTGAACAGGAGCAAGCAGCCAGGCCTAGTTAAGTCAAGCCAGTCAGATGTCATCAAGTCACCCAGAGGGCGCTACCAGGCCTTGGGTAGCCAACCTCCAGGTGGAGTTTGCAGATCGCCTGATATCACAACTGAACTCCAGACAACAGATCTTTTTCCCACTGAAGAAAATAACTGTTTTGGATGGTGGACTCTATGGCATTCTATTCAGCTGAGCTGTCTACCTTCTCCAAACTCTGGCATCAGTAGACTCCACCACAAAATCTCCAGGAATTTCCCAAACTGGAGCTTGTGACCCTAGTCAGGACTGGCCCCAATGAGTTCCCCACAAAGGCCAAAGTAGGCCTGGAAAGGACCTCCTGACATTGCCGTTTTACTAACAGTATTAAGCTTGGTTGTCTAGCAATAGCCTCTCTGGGGACAGTAAGCCCCACAGCAGGAGGAGAAGAGAATGGTTTGATGGCCGGTGGCTCACCTCAGTAGCCAGCCAGCTGTGGAGGAGCCAAGCAAGAGAAGTGGAAGTAGTAGAAGCCTCTTCGTCAGCAGGGAACAGCTGTGTCAGTAGCCAGCCAGACACGGAGGAGTGAAGCAGTGGCAGTAGAAGCATCTTTTTTAGGAGAGACATCCATTTTGGCAGTTTATTTAGACAGGGAAGAGTGGCCAAGGCAGAAGTGGGTGGAGGAGAGGAGTGGACCCAGCACCCAGCCAGTGACTCACGAGTACTCTTGAGTGGTGGTTGACAGGCCAATGGCTGATGGAGTACACAATACTGCCAGTGGGAGAGCCGGAAAGTGCCAATATGCTAGGGCTTTTATATATATATATTGATGAGATTGCATGTGCTCCCTCAGCCATTGGCTCGTTGGCTGCCAGTCAAGCCTACTGACGTGCCATTGGCTGGGGGGGAGGAATAAGGCTAGCCGCCTTGGCCCATGCATGGCTGAAATGGGCGATGAGCGGGCAGTGGGGAGACAGATGAGGCTGGGTGCCTTGGACAGCAGGGCCTTCGCTCAATCACCTTTCCCCCCTCAACCATCGTGGCAGGCGGGCAGGTGGGTGGGGAGGGAAGCCTACTCAGGCCCCTGCTTGCCCGCCACCATGCCCAGCCGAGCAGAGGCCTCCACCAGCCACGACCTACCCACCTTTCCTCCCTCAACCGCCACACCCACCGCCATGGCTGGCCACACACAGGCCTCTAGCCACCCCCACCCCACCTTTCGCACCTCAATTGCTGTGGTGAACACCGGCCGGGAGGTCTACTCATGCCCTCGTTCATCCGCTGCTGCAGCACCGGATTGCACAGGGCCCTCCAGCCACCCCAACCCACCTTTCCCTCCTCGAGTGCTGCGGCGAGCGGGAGGAAGCCTACTCAGGCCCCCGCTTGCCTGCTACCACACCCAGCTATGAGGAGGCTGACTTACAGCCGTGTGCCTGCCAGGTAACGGCTGAACAGCTCCCCTTCCCTCACCCGCCCTCCCTCTGTCTCTTCCACGCACCTCTTCCTCTTCTCTCTCTCTCTCCCTCTTTCCCTTCCTTCCTTTGCCGTCTGACCCTCCCTCCCCTTCTTCTTCTACCCTTCCTTCTTCCCCATCTCTATGCATTCTTACCCTCCCTCCCTCCTTCCCCCTCTTTTTCTTCCTCCCTCCCTCCTGTAAGCCTAATCACTCTTTATGAGAG